>NC_081359.1:114510969-114625969 GCF_030684315.1 Stegostoma tigrinum | reverse complement strand
AACATGTTAAAACCCTGTAGAGAGCTTAAAGGAGAATGAAAGATTTCAGATACAAGGAAAAATTAAAGAAATTAGGCTTATTCCCCATGGAGCAGAAAAGATTAAGACGTAACCTTATCTGAAGTGTTCAAACTTACAAACAATTTTGACAGAGTAAAGAAGGCTATTGTCTTTTCATTAGTTGGTATGTCAGTAACTAATCACAATTTCAAGATTGTTGACAAGAGAACTCGGACTGAGATGAAGATAAACTTGTTTATTCAGAGAGCTGGTGGGATGTGGAATGCCTGGGAGAGTGGTGAAGGTGCATTCCAAATAAGATTTTAAAAGAGAGCTGAATATATATTTGAAAGTGATGAAGTTAGAGGGCCATGGAGTTAAGACTAAAGAATGGGATTAGCTGCATAGCTCTTTTGGGAGCAGGTACAGATAAATTGAGTCAAGTGGCCTCCATCTGTCCTGTAAAGTTCTATGATTCGATGAGGTAGTGTTAATTAATGATCTCACAGTGAAGGTGAATTTTACATTGAGTTTGAGAGAGAGTTGAATGTGTCTGAGACAATTCTTTAAAACGTAAATAAGGGTAATAATGGGAATGTAAAAGCAGTGTTGACAAAGTGATTTGGAAAATTGAAGGATAAATCAAGAAACAATCAGTGGTAGACATTTAAGGAACTATTTTAGATATATTCCAATGAGTGAAAAAATTCCAAGGAATGACCCATTACATAAAATATACTGAGAAATTATGTGAAACGACAATGATGTGGAAAATGGATACAATGTGGAAGAATGTGAAATTGTCCATTTTGGCAGAAAGAATAAAAAAGAAGCAGATTATCAAAATGGTGAGACATTGCAGAGCTCTGAGATGCAAAGGGATCTGGGTGTCCTTGTGCATGAATTAGAGGTGGTTAGTTAGCAGGTACAGTAAATTATTAGGAAAATTAATGGAATGATATTGTTGATTACAAGGGGAATTGAATACAATAGTAAGGAGGTTGTGCTTCAGTTACACAGGACATTGGTGAGACCATGTCTGGAATACAGTGCAAAGCGTTGGTCATCTTATTTAAGGAAGGGTGGCAACGTGTTAGGGGCTGCTCAGAGATAGTTTACAAGACTGATATCTGGTGGGTTGTTTTATGAGGAAATGTTGGGCAGCCAGGGCTTGTATTCACTGAAGTTTCAATAACAGTGAATTAATTGAAATGTACAAGATCCTGAGAGGATGTAGCTTGGTCCAGTCTACATGCTGGGTCCATGCTCCAGAGTACACAGTATCGCTGCTGCAGCTTTACAATACGAGAGGCCAGTCGAGCCTGAGGTGCCTTATTGAAACACAGAAGCCTCCTGTAAATAGAGCAGAGATTTGCTGTGAATGTTCCTAAGGACTGATACATGCCATTAGGCCAATGTCTACGGACAATGGCTGCATGCAGTTGGTGCCTGTGAATTATGCCCTGGGATGACTAACACTGATGTTGTTCAAAACAAGTGGCAAGCTGAATCCACCAGGTGCTTGCTGTGATTTCCTTGTTGCATTTTCCTGACATTGAGCTTGTTTGGTGATATTGGTAAGTTAGAAAACTAAATATGAGTTTTAAGTTAGCAAACTAAATATAAGTCAGAGAAAATGAGTGAGATTCTTTAACTCTGTGTCGGTATTCTTTGAGGACGTGACAAAGTTGATTGATGAGGGAAAGGCAGTAGATGTCATATACATGGACTTCAGTAAGGCGTTTGATAAGGTTCCCCATGGCAGGCTGATGGAGAAAGTGAAGTCACATGGGGTCCAGGGTGTGCCAGCTAGATGGATAAAAAACTGGCTAGGCATCAGGAGGCAGAGGGTAATAGTAGAAGGGAGTTTCTCAAATGGGAGACCTACGACCAGTGGTGTTCCACAGGGATCTGTGCTGGGACCACTGTTGTTTGTGATATACATAAATGATTTGGAGGAAGGTGTAGGTGGTCTGATCAGCAAGTTTGCTGATGACACTAAGATTGGTGGAGGAGCAGATAGTGAAGAGGACTGTCAGAGATTACAGCAGAGTATAGATACACTGGAGAGTTGGGCAGATAAATGGCAGATGGAGTTCAATCCGGGCAAATGCGAGGTGATGCATTTTGGACAATCAAATTCAAGGGCGAACTAGACAGTAAATGGAAAAGTTCTGGGGAAAATTGATGAACAGAGAGATCTGGGTGTTCAGGTCCATTGTACCCTGAAGGTGGCAACGCAGGTCAATAGGGTGGTCAAGAAGGCATATGCCATGCTTTCCTTCATTGGGCGGGGTATTGAGTACAAGAGTTGGCAGGTCATGTTGCAGTTGTATAGGACTTTGGTTCAGCCACATTTGGAGTACTGTGTACAGTTCTGGTCACCACATTACCAAAAGGATGTGGATGATTTGGAGAGGGTGCAGAGGAGGTTCACCAGGATGTTGCCTGGTATGGAGGGTGCTAGCTATGAAGAGAGGTTGAATAGATTAGGATTATTTTCATTAGAAAGACGTAGATTGAGGGGGGACCTGATTGAGGTCTACAAAAACATGAGGGGTATAGACAGGGTGGATAGCAAAAAGCTTTTTCCCAGAGTGTGCGACTCAATTACTAGGGGTCATGAGTTCAAAGTGAGAGGAGGAAAGTTTAAGGGAGATATGCGTGGAAAGTTCTTTACACAGAGGGTGGTGGGTGCCTGGAACGCATTTCCAGCGGAGGTGGTAGAGGCGGGCACGATAGCGTCATTTAAGATGTATCGAGACAGATACATGAATGGTCAGGGAGCAGAGGGATACAGATCCTTGGAAAATAGGTGACAGGTTTAGACAGTGGATCGGGATCAGTGCAGGCTTGGAGATCGGCGCAGGCTTGGAGAGACAAGGGGCCTGTCCCTGTGCTGTAATTTTCTTTGTTCTTTCTTCTTTGTTCTATTAATGAAGAAAGAATGTTGTCAGGCTGTCAACCAGGCAATTCGCTGTAAGTGAGCAAGAACCTCACCATGTTGATTGTGAAAATCATAAAAGATGAACCATGATGCTCCTGATGTCAAGAAGTGCCTCACCAGATTTCTCACCTGTTTCTTCCTGAAATCCCACTGCAGCCCACATGACTCTGCTGAGATTCCCCCCAGGGTAATTCAGCAAGAATAGAGAATTCTTTCCTTTATCAGACAAAGAATAGAAAATAAGAGCAAAGAACTGCTGGAACAATTTCAAATTCTTGTTCGGTCACAGCTACAGCACTGCTCTGGTCATCTCATTACAAGAAGGATGTGAACACTCTCAAGAGCAAACAGACGGGATTTGCAGAGAATGTTGCTGATTGGAAAGTTGTAATGATGAGGAAAGATTCACCTGGCTGTCGGGCTGAGACAATTGCAGTGTAAATGATGAGTAGACTGGTTAATGCTGACAGAAAATAACTGCTGTACTTCCTTCAGCAGAGAGGCCAGTAGGCAGGTTCAAATCAGCTAAAGGATCCAAGAGAGGGAGATGAATCTGTCTGCCCAGAAAATCATGTGAGTCTAGAACTCACGGCCTGAATGGCTGAAAAGCACAAATATTGGAACGGAAAAGTAAAGAATTGTTGTACCCTATGGAGTGACTGCCTAAGAAATAGAGAGTTGGGTCAAAGTAGATATTTTCTTGTCAGTGATCAGAGACATGATGGACCAAGTGGCCTCTCTCTCTGCTATCATTTTATTTCAGGGTCTCCATGTTTTTGTGAGTACTGAGGTCAGAGTGAGAGCAAGGAGTGGGAGACTGGGATCCTTACTTTGAAAAATTTGATAACGGAATAGAGCCTTTTCTGGAATTTCAGCCAATGGTTGAAAATTAATTGTTGACTTCTTCAGTGATCTCTCGCTGCTCCCCCTGAGGAAGGATGCCTAGCCTGTTGTTACCTGCCCCATTGCAAGGCCTGTGTGTATTTGCTTAATTGAGACATGTCTGTATGCATTCATAGACATGTCCATGTAATTCTATGAGTGTGTACATGTGAGTGCATGTTTGCGTGCATGTGTATGTATGTGTGCATTTGAGTGTGTACATGTGAGTGCATATGCGTGAGCATGTGTGTATGTGCATGTGTGTGCGTGTGCGTATGTGTGCGTAAGCATGTGCGTGCGCCTTGCTGTGCATCGCATTGTTCAATAATTCTCACATTACATTGTTCAGCTCGAACCTACAATAACCCCTCATCCTGTGTCCGAACTCATTCATCTCTCTTATTAAACTGTTAATTGTACCAGAGGGAATAACTCATGTGTTCACCCAGCCTGTGTTTCAGCTGCTCCACACTTGTAGGGTTTGCACACACAAGTCCCATCTTCTTTTAATGATTGAAACCATCCTCATTAACCACTTCAGCACTGCAGTGCTATATATAGCTCGAGCCAGAGCCTTCAGGGTGGTAAGGAACAAATGCTTAACTTAGTTCTTGTCTGGTTTTCTGTGCTGTTCATCAAAAAATGTTCTAATGTGGTCCTTGCAGCAATGAGAAACAGATGAGACTGGGATTCATTCATAATCAAATTCTTTTAATTTCACTGATACTTACGTCTTGACAAATTGTTTGAGATTTTCGGGATGAGAGCTGAATGTTTACGGCCCAGTGTCCAAACCCTAGGA
Organism: Stegostoma tigrinum; assembly: GCF_030684315.1. NCBI lineage: Eukaryota > Metazoa > Chordata > Chondrichthyes > Orectolobiformes > Stegostomatidae > Stegostoma > Stegostoma tigrinum. Next base: position 114,621,338 of record NC_081359.1, on the reverse strand, counting down.
GCTCTTCTTCCCTCCAATTCTGATCTCGCGAACATCCAGATTTTGATTATTGTCACGTTTGGTTGTCATATCTCCATCTGGACCCAAAACTCTAGCAATTCCTTCCTAACACCAACACCTTGTCACCTCATTCTCCCCATTGTAAGTTTCTTCAAACCTTTGACCCCAATTTTTGAGTTGTTTCAAATATTATTTTGACCAACTTGGGACCTACTGGCTAGACCCACACTTATTGCTTCTCCCTTCAAGCTTTCACAGGAAAGTGACGATGAGCTGCCTGCAGTCCACATGCCCAAATGTGTGAGGGGGTGTGTGTGTGAACGTGTGTGGTGTGGGTGTGTGTGTGTATCAGGGGGGAGTGTGATGGTGTGTGTGTGGGGGGGTGGTGTGTGTGGGTGTCTGTGTGAGAGAATGTGTGTGTGTTTGAGGGGTGTATGTGTGTGTGTGTGTGTGTGTTATGTGTGAGTGAATGTGTGTGTGTTTGAGGGGTGTGTGTGATGGTGTGTGTGTGTGTGTGGGGGGGGGTTTTGTGTGTGTGTGGGTTATGTGTGAGTGTGTGTGGGTGTGTGTGTGTACGGGGGGGGTGTAAGTGTGAAAGAAGGGGGTGTGATGGTGTGTGTGGGGGGGCTGTGTGTGTGTGTTTGAGGGGTGTGTGTGATGGTGTGTGTGTGCATGTGGGTGTTTTGTGTGTGTGTGGGTTATGTGTGTGTGTGGGTGTGTGGGTGTGTGTGTGTGTGTGTGTGTGTGTGTGTGTGTGTGTGTGTGTGGGTGTGTGGGTGTGTGAGGCTGGTGTGTGTGCAGTTAGGGAGGGAATTCTTGGTTTTTGACCCAACGAACTGTAGGAACCGTTATGTATTTCCAAGTCACAATGGTGCTTACTTTCCTTAAATTTTAGCTGATCCTGTGTGAAAGATCAGGAATATCCCGTTAATACTCAGCCCTTTTTCAATATTCTGGAGGGAAAGAGCCTCATTTAAACCTTAACACTTTGGCCTGAATGTTCTATTGGTACTCTACTTTAAGTGAGGATTTTATAACTTTGCCATTTCCTGGGAGTAGGGAAGGTGAAGTGTCATTTCCTTAATAGACTCTGATATAACTCCGTCCACCAGACAGTGTATCCAGCTAAGTGAAGTTTCAGGAGATGATCAGTTGTTGACATTCTTTGTATTAGTTGCTGCATATTCATCAGATTTGATCTGTTGGAGAATTGGGAAGATCTTCATGTGTTCCACCTTTGCTGATTTGTGAAGGGACTATTCCTTGCGAGGTAGGCAGCTCCTGTAGTTGTTATGAATATTGGCAACTGTTCCCAATCTGCTTAAGCTGCTGGCCTCACCTCGTGCTCTAGCTGATGGATCCCACTGTTAGAGCATTGTGTGCAATTCTGTAATCCATATTGTAGGAGGAATGTGATAGCTCTGGAGAGGGTGCAGAGGAGATTTACCAGCATGTTGGAGGGTTTGTAGTTATGATGAGAGATTGGACAGATTTGGGCTGTTTTCCTTGGAGCAGAAGGTACTGAGTAGAGACATGATTGAGGTGTGTAAACTTAATAGGGGTGCAGATGGGGCAGGCAGGAAGAAACTTTTCTCCTCAGTGGAGAGTTGTGGGGTTGGGCTGGGGTGGGGGGTAAGCACAGCTTTACGGTAAGGAGTAGGAGGTTTAGAAGAGATGTGAGAAAATCTTTTTCATCCAGAGGATGGCGGGAATCTGGAGCAACGCTCAGCGCATTGAAGAAATATCTAGATGTGCATTTGCAGTGGCAAAGCACACAAGGCAATGGGCCAAGTGCTGGAACATGGAATTGAAATAGTGAGATGGTTTTTGATTGACTCAGACTTGATGGGCTAAAGGGGCTTTTTTCTGTGTTGTAGACCTCTATGTTGCTGACTGTGATGGATCATTGTGTACGGTTGATGTACCCGTCAGGCTTCTTGACTGTTGAGACAGTAACATCAGCTTCTCCGTAATCCCTGAACCCTGGAGCTATTTGAGTAAATCTCTTCTGAACATTTTACAAAGTCTTCGCCTCCTCCTGACGTCCAGAAATGAAATCATAAGCACTATGGAATCGAGCTTTACTCAGAGAGTGGTAAGGGTGTGGAACGCCCTGCCTGCCAATGTAGTTAACTCAGCCACATTAGGGGCATTTAAACAGTCCTTGGATAAGCATATGGATAATGATGGGATAGTGTAGGGGGAGGGGCTTAGATTAGTTCACAGGTCGGCACAACATCGAGGGCCGAAGGGCCTGTTCTGCGCTGTACTGTTCGATGTTCTATGAGCTGTTTCAAGTTTTTGTAGACTCCAGAACTGCTCCTATGGATTGGAGTGTAGCTAAATATAACACCACCATTTAAAAAGCAGGTAGAGAGAAAACTAGAAATGATAGAGATTTTTAAGCGACTCTGGATGGGCACATGGAGGATAGTAAAATGTAGGGTATGCAGTGTAGATTGATCTTAGTGGCATAATAGGTCGGCACATCATCGTGGGCCAAATAGCCAGTACTGTGCTGTACAGTTCTACGTTCCATGTTCCATTATAGACCAGTCAGCCTCTATTCGGTAACAGGGAAAATACTGGAATCCACTATAAAATATTTAATAACAGAGCATTTGGAAAACAGTAACAGGATTGGATGAAGTCCACATGGTTGTATAAATGGGAAATCATACCTGACAAATCAACTGAAATTCCTTAAGGATCTACAGGTAGAGTTGATAAGGGGATGCTGATGGATGTGGTTTATTTGGTCTTTCAGAAAGTTTTCAGCAAAGTCCCGCAGAAGAGATTAATGTCTCAAATTGATGTGTAAGGAGTTGGGGATTGTGGGCTGAAATGGATAGAAAATTCATTGTCAGACAGGAAACAAAGAATTGGAAATATCTCAGCAGCTATGGATTGGGAAAGGGAAAGTTGCAACAAGACTTAAGTGTCCTTCCACACCAGTCCCTGAAGGTAAGCAGCAGGTGGCGAAGAAAGTAAATGACGTTAACCTTCATATAGAGAGGATTTGAGTACAGGAGCAAGGTTGTCTTACTGTAATTCCCCTGGCCACTGGGGAGACCACACCTGGAATATCGTGTGCAGTTTTTGTCTCCCTATCTCTGGCTATGGAGGGAGTGCAACATAAGTTTACCAGGCTGATTCCTAGTAGGCAGGACTAACATATGCAGAGAGACCAGACTGGCTCAAATTATATTCACTACAATTTTAGAAGAATGAAGGCAGAAATCTCATAAAATCTATGTAATATTTCAATAGGTTGAGACAGGATAATTGCAGGACAGATGTTCCCAATGACCTGGGAGTTAACAGGGGTCACAGTCTAATGATAAAGCAAAGGCCATTGTACAACTAGGATGAGAAATTTCTTCATGGGACAGTGATGAGTTTGTGGAATTCACTACCACATAAAGTGGTTGAGGGCAAAACATTGTGTTCCCAAGAAGGATATAAGTATAGTTCTTAGGGCAAAAAGCATCAAAAGATGTGAAGGGAAAGCAGGAATTGGGACTGAGTGGGATGATCAGCCATGATCATGTTGAACGGTGGGACAGGCTCAAAGGTCTAATCCTGCTGCAATCTTCAATGTTTCTATGAAGTTGTCAGAAAGTATTGGCAAGTTTCCCTTTTAACTTGTAAAACTCTGTTTCTTTTATCATGAAGCTCCCCTGACAAACCACAGCATGTTTTAGAGAATTAGCTGCATCAGGTGATAGTTAACTCAGTAACAGGTCACATCAGCTTTAGATTTATTTAAAGCTTAATGATTATAACCATCACCTGACTAATCATGCTCCCCCCAGTTTAGTTGTATTTTCGATTTGCTGGAGGCCCTTAGCTTTAACTCTTTGTTGACCTGCTCGTGGGACATAACCAGTTGCTATCCTCTGCTCCTATCATTGCACAGACACAACAAGGGCTTGATTGTTCTAGAAGGGGGTTCTGAATGAGCAGTAGGAATGAGATTGGACGTGATCATTCTGGATGGAATTCTGGGTCAGCCATTTCGATGAGTTTGCCAAAGTGCCCCTTGTGGCATTGTGATGCAGTACAATGAATGGAATTAGAAGAGTCTCATCTGGATGGAATTGGCCAAGAACAGCCTATGTGGGATCCTGGAATGTTCTGGAGGAGAGAGAGTGAGTGAGTGGCCCAGGTGGGATTTGGAACAATGGATCTATATCAGTTTGAGAATGAGAGATCTGGATCAGGGACAACATGCCTTTGAATTGATTTTTTCAGTTTCTTTTCTTTTTTCTGAAATCCATGTGCAGCAGTGACAGCCAGATCTGGAAGTTGTGGTTGTCATGCCAACACCAATCACCATCCATGGAACCTTGGAGTGACTGGGCATGGAGATTAGAGATGCTCAGGGATGCAGTTGTGAATTGTTTCTGTTTAGGATTGAATATTCTGGGAGGGATTAAGTGTTGCTGTCCCATTGTCTAGCTTTACCTGGAATGTATTGACCCCTGGGGAACATGAAATAAATGGGACAGCAACTACCTGCTTACAGAATTCATTGATTGACAGGAAACAGAGAGAAATGGTCAATGATTACTTCTCCTGCCTGAGGAAGGTTTGCAATGGAGTTCCCCAGAGATTAGTATTGGGATCTTTGCTTTCCCTGATATTTATAAATAATCTGGATGTTGGGTGAGGGAGACAATTTAAAATACATGGCAATCTCTTGTGAGCATGTTTGACCGGAGATGATAGCTGATTACAAAATTCAAAGTGAAAGTCTATCAAGTCAGATTCACTCTGCAGCAGGCTTGTCCATATCAGGGGAGGCATTGGCCTAGTGATATTATCACTGGACTGTTAATCCAGAGACCCAGATAGCATCCTGGGGACATGGGTTTGAATCCTGCCATGGCTGATGGTGGAATTTGAATTCAATAAATATCTGGAATTAAGGATCCATTGTCAATTGTCGGAAAAACCCGTTTGGTTCACCAATGTGCTTTAGGGAAGGAAATGGCCATCCTTCCTTGGTCTGGCCTACATGTGACTCCAGACCAACAATAGCGTGGTTGACCCTTAACTGGTCTCTGCACAATTAGGGATGGGCAACAAATGCTGCCTGGTCAGCGATGCCCTTATCCTGTGAATGAATAAGGGGAAACAAAACCATCAGCTGAGATCATGAATTGAAAGTTGGAAGAATTGTAATCTGTGAGGAGGACAATCTGGACTGCAGTGGTTCACCAAGACAGCTCACTACCATCATCTTCAGGACATTTAGGGGTGGCCCAGCCCAGGACACCAACATAACAAGAATAAAGGACATGTCTCCTGGGCTTTATTAGAGTGGTGTAGAACACCAGAGCAGGAAGGTGCTGTTGGGCTTCGACACTGACTCCACTCTGTGAGTGTTTTTTTGCTTACCTTTTGGCTCTGTTAGTTATTTTAATACTAGTTTTTATAGCCAAGTGGGTGCCAGCGAATGTCGACTTTGTGCACTTTTCACTGAAGTTATTTATTCCTGCACTTAGTATATGTGACAAATAAATTAATCTCAAAACTGATTGCCAGGCCATTCACCAATGTACCACTTGAAAAAGTCAGAGGTTTCTGTTATGTTTGATCGAGACTCACCAGGCTGTGAATGTATCAACTTAGCAATTCATTCAGTTGTGTTCAGTTTCAATGACACCAAGATATATAACACAGACTGAGAATGCTGGAGAACTTCAGTAGGTGTGGCAGAATCTGTGCAGAGAGAATCAGATTTAACATTTCAAGTCCAGTGTGTTCTTCAGAAATGCCCAAATAGATGGTGTTACCATGGGATTCTTCACTTGGCCCAGCTCTTATAAATATCTTTGTTGGATTTCATAAGAATTGTGTCTTTGGTGAAATGAGACCGACCGTATTATCCTTGGCACATTTTGGATATGTAGGTGATAAACTTGCTGCATTAGAATCAAGAGTTTGCAAACTCCAACAATTTATCAATACTTGCCACAGTGCATGCTCACCCCTGACCTTTCTCATTTTATGTGTAAACAATAAAATCATTCAAAAAATCAACAAAAAATCTATCTTGTTCAACACTCTTATATTTATCAATATATATTTTCACTTGATTCTTTTAAGTCGTATGTGTCTGCTCGCTTTTCATTCCTCTGTTTAAATGTATCTTGGGTATGAGCAGACATAGTCATATTGAAAGCTGCAGCTGTATGTGAGAATTTCTCACATCTTAATTGACTCCAAATTCACATTGAAATGGTGATGTCTAATGAGCCCTCTCTGGTCGATGTCTTGGCTGAGGAATCAGTCAGAGGTTTTTTCTTGCTGCTGACCGCAAGGTTTCCTTCACTGTTCAGTAACACACAGGACTTACTGCAGTGCCACCTGCTATTAGAGATAATGGGAACTGCAGATGCTGGAGAATCCAAGATAACACGGTGTGAAGCGGGATGAACACAGCAGGTCAAGCAGCAACTTAGGAGCAGGAAAGCTGACGTTTCGGGTCGGGACCCACCTTCAGAAATGGGTAAGGGGAAGGGGATCTGAAGTAAATAGGGAAAGACGGGGATAGAAGATGGATAGTGGAGAAGATAGGTAGAGAAGAGACAAACAGGTCAAAGATGCAGGGAAGGAGCCAGTAAAGGTGAGTGTACGAAGGGAGTTAGGGAGGGGATAGGTCATTCCAGGGACAGGTCAAGGGGGTGGGATGAGGCTACAGCCCTGGTCAACCCGTTAACTCTGCCTGCTCCTGCCCCACCGAACTTGACTCCACCTATCTCGACTCCGCTTTCTTCCCAATTGTCCAGGGGCTCCATACCTACATCCATGACGACACCCACGAACACCACCTCCTCCAGAACTTCTAATTCCCCAGTCCCCAACACCTCATTTTCACCATGGACATCCAGTCCCTATACACCTGCATTCCCCATGCAGATGGCCGAAAGGCCCTCCACTTCTTCTTGTCCCGCAGGCCCGACCAGTCACCCTCCACCGACACCCTCAACCGCTTATCCAAACTCGTCCTCTCCCTCAACAACTTCTCCTTCAACTCCTCCCACTTCCTACAGACAAAGTGGGTGGCCATTGGTACCAGCATGGGCCTAAGCTATGCCTGCCTCTTTGTAGGTTACGTGGAACAGTCTCTCTTCCGCACCGACACAGGCCCCAAACCCCACCTCTTCCTCCGTTACATTGATTACTGTATCGACGCCGCCTCGTGTTCCCCAGAGGAGCTTGAACAGTTCATCCACTTCACCAACACCTTCCACCTCAACCTCAAATTCACCTGGACCATCTCCAACACGTCCCTCACCTTCCTGGACCTTTCTGTCTTCAACTCAGGCAACCACCTACAAACCGATATCCATTTCAAGCCCACCAACTCCCACAGCTACCTGGAATATACCTCCTCCTACCCACCTTCCTGCAAAAATGCCATCCCCTATTCCCAATTCCCACCAAAGATATTTTTCCCTCCCCACCATTATCTACTTTCCAAAGGGATCACTCTCTCTGGGACTCCCTTGTCCACTCCACACTCCCCACCAATCCGACTACCCCGAGATCTTTCCCCTGCAACCGCAGGAAGTGCTACACCTGCCCCCAAACCTCCTCCCTCACCCCTATCCCAGGCCCCAAGATGACTTTCCACATCAAACAGAGGTTGACCTGCACATCTGCCAATGTGGTATACTGTATCCATTGTACCCGGTGTGTCTTCCTCTACATTGGGGAAACCAAGCGGAGGCTTGGGGACCGCTTTGCAGAACACCTCCGCTCGGTTCACAAGAAACAACTGCACCTCCCAGTCGCGAACCATTTCAATCCCCCTCCCATTCCTTAGACGACATGTCCATCATGGGCCTCCTGCAGTGCCACAATGATGCCACCCGAAGGTGTAGGAACAGTGACTCATATTCCACTTGGGAGCCCTGCAGCCCAATGGTGTCAATGTGGACTTCACCAGTTTCAAAATCTCCCCACCCCCTACCACATCTCAAAACAGGCCGGCTTGTCCCCGCCTCCCTAACCTGCCCATCCTCCTACCTATCCCCTCCTCCCACCTCAAGCCCTACCCCCATCTCCTGCCTACTAACCTCATCCCGCCCCCCTGACCTGTCCGTCCTCCCTGGACTGACCTATCTCCTCCCTAATTCCCCACCTACACTCACCTTTACTGGCTCCATCCCTGTCTCTTTGACCTGTCTGTCTCTTTTCCACTGATCTTCTCCTCTATCCATCTTCGATCCGCCTCCCCCTCTCTCCCTATCTATTTCAGAATCCCCTTCCCCTCCCCCATTTCTGAAGAAGGGCCTAGGCCCGGAGCGTCAGATTTCCTGCTCCTCTGATGCTGTTTGGCCTGCTGTGTTCATCCAGCTCCACACCGTGTTATCTCAGCGTCTCTGAATGTCTTGTCCATGTCAACTATCTCTGCCAGTCAGATTCTTCTTGTTAAAGAAACATCACACTCCTCTCATGCTGTGTAAATGGTTTCCCCTTTAATTGGTATTCTTGTGAACTGTCTTGAGTGCAAGTTGAAAAGATTCAAAAGCTTTTCTTTTCCAGTTATTTCCTTTCTTTGGTCATGGAGTGTGGACCCCACATGCAAGACCAAGTTTTCTCTCCACCTCTGACTGCCATGTGGAGAAATGGCTGGTGTTGGGGTGCCAGTTTGAGCTTGTAACAAGTACATTTGATAAAGGAGAAGTAGTAGTTGAGGTGTATTTGGATTTTGAGAATACTTTTGATAAGGTCCCACATAAAAGGTTGGTCAGCAAAAGAGGGATTAGGGTAATATATGGCGATGTTTTCTATATCGGTTGACAAACAGGAAACAAAGATTGAGAATAAATGAGATTTTTTCCAAGCGGCAGGGAGTGATTAGGGGTGTATCATGAGGTTAAGGATATCATAAGTCTTCTTTGAGGAAGCGACAAAGTTGATAGATGAGGGGAAGGCATGCCATATACATGGACTTCAGTAAGGCATTTGATAAGGTTCCCCAGGGCAGGCTGATGGAGAAAGTGAAGTTGCATGGGGTCCAGGGTGTGCCAGCTAGATGGATAAAAAAACTGGCTAGGCAACAGGAGACAGAGAGTACTAGTAGAAGGGGGTTTCTCAAATTGGAGACCTGTGACCAGTGGTGTTCCACAGGGATCTGTGCTGGGACCGCTGTTGTTTGTGAATACGCAAATGATTTGGAGGAAGGTGTAGGTGGTCTGATCAGCAAGTTTGCAGATGACGCTAAGATTGGTGGAGTAGCAGATAGTGAAGGGGACTGTCAGAGATTACAGCAGAATATAGATTACCGGAGAGTTGGGCAGATAAATGGCAGATGGAGTTCAATCCGGGCAAATGCGAGGTGATGCATTTTGGACAATCAAATTCAAGGGCGAACTATACAGTAAATGGAAAAGTATTGGGGAAAATTGATGAATAGAGAGATCTGAATGTTCAGGTCCATTGTTCCCTGAAGGTGACAACGCAGGTCAATAGGGTGGTCAAGAATGCATATGGCATGCTTTCCTTCATTGGGCGGGGTATTGAGTACAAGAGTTGGCAGGTCATGTTACAGTTGTATAAGACTTTGGTTCGGCCACATTTAGAGCACTGTGTACAGTTCTGGTCGCCACATTACCAAAAGCACGTGGATGCTTTGGAGAGGGTGCAGAGGAGGTTCACCAGGATGTTACCTGGTATGGAGGGTGCTAGCTATAAAGAGAGGTTGAGTAGATGAGGATTATTTTCATTAGAAAGACGTAGATTGAGGGGGGACCTGATTGAGGTCTACAAAATCATGAGGGGTATAGACAGGGTGGATAGCAAGAAGCTTTTTCCCAGAGTGTGGGATTCAATTACTAGGGTTCATGAGTTCAAAGTGAGAGGAGGAAAGTTTAAGGGAGATATGCGTGGAAAGTTCTTTACGCAGAGGGTGGTGGGTGCCTGGAACGCTTTGCCAGCAGAGGTGGTAGACACAGACACGTTAGTGTCTTTTAAGATGTATCTGGACAGGTACATGGATGGGCAGGGAGCAAATGGACACAGACCCTTGGAAAATAGATGACCGGTTAGACAGAGGATCTTGATCGGTATAGATTTGGAGGACCGAAGGGCTGTTCCTGGTCTGTAATTTTCTTTGTTCTTTGTTCTGTGATATTTGCTGATGACACAAAACTGGGTGGGTTTGTGAGGAGGAGGCTGCAAGGTGATTTCGACAAGTTGTGTTAGTCGGCAAACACACAGCATCTGCAGGACGATGTAGCTAAATGCGAATTTAGGAACTTTGGTGTGAAAAACAGAAAGGCAGATTTTTGTTTAATGACAATGTACTGGGAAGTGTACAAAGAGTTCTGGGTGTCCTTGTACATCAGTCAGTGAAAGTAGGCAGGCAGGAGCAACAAGCAAACATGAAGGTAAATGATATGTTGGCCTTCACTGCAAGAGGATTTGAGTTCAGAAATAGGGATATCTTGCTGCAGTTATACAAGACGCTGGTGAGACCACACCAGGAATATAGTGTGCAATTTTCGTCTCCCTACCTGAAAGTGGATATACTTGCTGTAAAATGAGTGCAGTAGAGGTTCACTTTGCTGATACCAGGAATGGAAAGTCTGCCCTGTGAGGAGATTTGTTGAACTGCACCTGAATTCATGAGAGTTTAGAAGGAGAGAGGGGGATCTGATTGAAATGTATACATTTCCAACATGGCTAGACAGACTAGATGCAGGGAGGATGTTTCACCTGGATAGAGAGTTTCGAACCAGGGGACACTGGCTCAGGATATGGGGTAGACCATTGCAGACTAGATCAGTCATAATCGTATTGAACAGCAGAGCAGGCTCAAAGCACCAAGTGACTGCCTCCTGCTCCTCGTTTCTACATCTCACTGTTTCTGTTTCTCTGGCTCTCTTTGTCCGTTTTTTCCACCTATTCCATTCTTTCTCTCTTTGCCTTTTGTTATGGTCTCTTACTGTGTCCCTATTCTTCACCCTGGCTTGAAAATATTCCTGAGCTGTGTTTATTTTGGCAGGATCGTGATAGGTAGCTGAGCCTTGAGAAAGGTTTTATTTGGTCAATAATTTATGAGATTTTTCCACTAATAGCGGACTTTAATTACACAGCTGCTTCTAACTAAAATAAGCCAGAATGTGAGTTTTGATTTTTTTTCTCCTTTTGCATTCCCTATCACCATCTTCCATTCTGTCAGTCCTGCTCATGAACTAAACCATCTGCTTCTTCTTGTAAAACTACTGAACTGAACACAGAGAAAAGTGTGTGAGAATGGACAGGAACATGAAGAGAAGGAAGAGGACAGATCAAGAACTAGCAACACATTAACAGGCACAGGAAGTTATTTTAATGTGTGCAGGAAATGACAAAACGAAAGCTGGATTATGAGATTGGATAAATGTATATAGCAAGTGGCTTTGCTCTGAGAAGCATGGGGCAACTCAGGGACAATCTCGAGAAGCAGCTAAACATGAACGAGGGGTCAATGCCTGAGTATAATGCCACTGGATTGGTAATTTAGAACCTCATTATAGAATCCCATTATCTCCAGTAATTTAGAACCTCAGGTTAATGTTCTCGAGCCACAGGTTGAAATTCAGTTTTTAAGAATCTATCTCACTCAATGGCAATGATGTAACCATTTTTGATTGTTGCAAAATCCCATCAGGTTCATTAATGTCCTTTAGGGAAGGAAATCTGCCATCCTTACCTGGTGTGGCCTACATAGGACTCCAGACAGCAATGTGGTTGACTCTCAACTGCTCTTTGAATGTTCCATGAACAAAATTGAGAGAAGCCTAGGAACTATGAGCAAGAGTAGGTATTTGGCCCTTCAATTCCAACCTTCAAATGGATCATAGCTGATCATCTACCTCAAAGCCATTTCCTGTACTGTTCCCAAATCCCTTAATGCTTTGAATCTGTAGAAATTGATTGATTTCTATGTAGAACATACTCAAAGATTGAACTCCAGTGGTTCACCACTGTCTTAAGTGAAGAGATTCCTCCTCATCCAATGCTTGGCCTGCTCCTTTCTTGTGAACCTGTCTATCTTCTTGGTCATCGACACTCCCCACCCGACCCCACCCAACTTCTTAGCCAGGAAGGAACATCTGCCCCACATCCACCCTGTCACACTCTCTTTTGGGACTTATATGTTTCAATGAGATCATCTCCCATTCTTTGAAAAACTCAAGGATACAGACTTAATCCATAATCTTTCCCCAGAAAGTAATCCTACCTTTCCAGAGAACCTTCACTACACTCTCTCTACTGTCATATATCTTGTCCCAAGGAAAGGGTCAAAACTGCACATAAGATTCCAGGTGCACACTCACTAAAGCTGGATACAAGCTTCTGAAGAGCAACCCATCCAGACCCATCCCCCAACCCTACATTTCCTATGGCTAATCCACCTAATTTACACACGCCTGAACACTATGGGCAATTTTAGCACGGCCGATCCACCTAACCCGCGCATCTTTAGACTCTGGGAGGAAACCGGAGCACCCGGAGAAAACCCATGCAGACACAGGGAGAATGTGCAAACTCCACACAGAGGGTCGCCTGAGGGTGGAATTGAATCCACACACCTACTGCTGTGAGGTAGCAGTGCTAACCATTGAACTACCATGCCACTCCACGTACTGCTGAACCTGCTGAGATTTTCTAGCATTTTCTGGGCCTTCTTCCAGATTTCCAGCTTCTGCAATTCTTTTGATTTTTTTTTCTCAAAATATTGTTTTTGGTCCCATATTCTGGAATCTATACAATTTTGAAAGATACTCATGAAGAATCCATTATTTTTATAATCACCTACTTTAACACTCTGGTGTGAAGGTGCTGGTGTTGGACAGGGATGGACAAAGTCCAAAGTCACATGACACCGGTGATAGTCATCGGAGTCTGGCTCCTTCATTAGATGAAGTGGTTCACCTGCCAAATGAGCAGAATTCAGAAAGCTTGTGGTTTAAAATAAACCTGTTAGACTATAACACGGTGTTGTGTAACTTCAGATTTTTAACACTGCAATATGGAAATCGGGTCCCAGAATTTAGCAATTTTCAGTCCCAGTAATTTCTCCTGTAACGTAGTAACGTAAAGGATAGAAGCAGGAGGAGGCCACTCCATTCTTTGAGAATCGTCCACCATTCATGATCATTAAAGAACATAGAACATAGAACATTACAGCACAGTAATGGCCCTTCTGCCCTCGATGTTGTGCCGACCTGTCATACTGATCTGAAGCCCATCTAACCTACACTATTCCATGTACGTCCATGTGCTTGTCCAATGATGACTTAAATGTACCTAAAGTTGGCAAATCTACTACCATTGCAGGCAAAGCACTCCATTTACTTACTACTCTCTGAGTAAAGAAACTACCTCTGACATCTGACCTATATCTTTCACCCCTCAATTTAAAGCTATGCCCCCTCGTGCTTGCCGTCACCATTCTAGGAAAAAGGCTCTCCCTATCCACCCTATCTAATGCTCTGATTATTTTATATGTTTCAATTAAGTCACCTCTCAACCTTCTTCTCTCTAATGAAAACAGCCTCAAGTCCCTCAGCCTTTCCTCGTAAGACCTTCCCTCCATACCAGGCAACATCCTAGTAAATTTCCTCTGCACCCTTTCCAAAGCTTCCACGTCCTTCTTATAATGCGGTGACCAAAACTGTACGCAATACTCCAAGTGCGGCCGCACCAGAGTTTTGTACAGCTGCAGCATAGCCTCATGGTTCCGGAACTCGATCCCTCTATTAATAAAAGTTAAAACACTGTATACCTTCTTAACATCCCTGTCAACCTGGGTGGCAACTTTCAAGGATCTGCGTGCATGGACACCGAGATCTCTCTGCTCATCTACACTACTAAGAATCTTACCATTAGCCCAGTACTTTGCCTTCCGGTTACTCCTACCAAAGTGCATCACCTCACACTTGTCTGCATTAAACTCCATTTGCCACCTCTCAGCCCAGCTCTGCAGCTTATCTATGTCTCTCTGTAACCTACAGCATCCTTCGTCACTATCCACAACTCCACCGACCTTAGTGTCATCTGCAAATTTACTGACCCATCCTTCTACGCCCTCATCCAGGTCAATCATAAAAATGACAAACAGCAGTGGACCCAACACCGACCCTTGCGGTACACCACTAGTAACTGGTCTCCAGGATGAACATTTCCCATCAACCACCACCCTCTGTCTTCTTTCAGCAAGCCAATTTCCAATCCAAACTGCTATATCTCCCACGATTCCATTCCTCCGCATTTTGTACAATAGCCTACTGTGGGGAACCTTATCGAACGCCTTGCTGAAATCCATATACACCACATCAACCGATTTACTCTCATCTACCTGTTTGGTCACCTTCTCAAAGAACTCAATAAGGTTTGTGAGGCACGACCTACCCTTCACAAAACTGTGTTGACTATCCCTAATCAATTTATTCTTTTCTAGATGATTATAAATCCTATCTCTTGGCTCACTGGTCTATAATTACCAGGGTTGTCTCTACTCCCCTTCTTGAACAGGGGAACCACATTTGCTATCCTCCAGTCATCTGGCATTATTCCTGTAGACAGTGACGAGTTAAAGATCAATGTCAAAGGGTCGGAAATCTCCTCCCTGGCTTCCCAGAGGATCCTAGGATAAATCCCATCCGGCCCAGGGGACTTATCTATCTTCACCCTCTGTAGGATTTCTAATACCTCTTCCGTGTGAACCTCAATCCCACCTAATCTAGTAGCATGTATCTCAGTATTCTCCTTGACAACATTGTCGTTTTCTTGAGTGAATACTGTTGAAAAATATTCATTTAGCACTCCCCCTATCTCCTCTGATTCCACACACAACTTCCCACTACTATCCTTGATTAGCCCTGATCTTACTCTCATCATTCTTTTATTCCTTAAATACCCATGGAAAGCCTTAGGGTTTACCCTGATCCTATCAACCAACAACTTCTCATGTCTCCTCCTGGCTCTTCTGAGCTCTCTCTTTAGGTCTTTCCTGGCTACCTTGTAACCCTCAAGGGCCCTAACTGAGCCTTCACATCTCATCCTAACATAAGCCTTCTTCCTCCTCTGGACCAGAGATTCCACTTCCTTCGTAAACCACGGCTCCCATGCTCTACAGCTTCCTCCCTGCCTGACAGGTACATACTTATCGAGGACACACAGGAGCTTTTCCTTGAATAAGCTCCACATTTCTAATGTGCCCATCCCCTGCAGTTTCCTTCCCCATCCTATGCTCCCTAAATCTTGCCTAATCTCATTGTAATTGCCTTTCCCCCAGCTATAACTCTTGCCCAGTGGTATACACCTATCCCTTTCCATCACTAAAGTAAACATAACAGAATTGTGATCGCTATCACCAAAGTGCTCACCTACTTCCAAATCTAACACCTGGCCAGGCTCATTACCCAGTACCAAATCTAATGTGGCTTCGCCCCTTGTTGGCCTATCTACATGCTGTGTCAGGAAGCCCTCCTGCACACACTGGACAAAAACTGACCCATCTCTAGTACTCGAACTATAGTGCTCCCAATCAATACTTGGAAAGTTGAAGTCCCCCATGACAACTACCCTGTCTTTCACTCCTATCGAGAATCATCTTTGCTATCCTTTCCTTTACATATCTGGAACTATTCAGAGGCCTATAGAAAACTCCCAACAGTGTGACCTCTCCTTTCCTGTTTCTAACCTCAACCCATACTACCTCAGTTGACGAGTCCCCAAACATCCTTTCTGCAACTGTAATACTGTCCTTGACCAACAATGCCACACCTCCCCCACTTTTACCATCTTCTCTGTTCTTACTGAAACATCTAAATCCCGGAACTTGCAACAACCATTCCTGTCCCTGCTCTATCCATGTCTCCAAAATGGCCACAACATCGAAGTCCCAGGTACCAACCCATGCTGCAAGTTCGGATCCTCCTGGTGTTGAAGTAGACACACTTCAAACTAACTTCTGGCTTGCCGGTGCCATCTTGCATCCCTGAAACTTTATTTTGGACCTGCCTACTCTCAACCTTTTCTATACTCGAACTACAATTTTGGTTCCCATCCCCCGCTGAATTAGTTTAAACCCACCCGAACAGCCTTAGCAAATTTCCCCCCCAGGATATCGGTACCACTCTGGTTCAGGTGAAGACCATCTTGCTTGTAGGGGTCCCACCTACCCCAGAAAGAGCCCCAATTATCCAAGAATCCAAAACCATCCCTCCTGCACCATTCCTATAGCCACGTTTTCAACTCCCCTCTCTCTCTATTCCTCGTCTCACTAGCACGTGGCACGGGCAACAAACCAGAGACAACAACTGTTCGTCCTAGGTCTAAGCTTCCATCCTAGCTCCCCAAATTTCTGCCTTAAATCCCCATCTCTCTTCCTACCTGTGTTGTTGGTGCCTATGTGGACCATGACTTGGGGCTGCTCCCCCTCCCCCTTAAGGATCCCAAAAACACAATCAGAGACATCACGCACCCTGGCACCTGGGAGGCAACACACCAACTGTGAGTCTCTCTCGTCCCCACAGAACCTCCTATCTGTCCCCCTAACTATGGAGTCCCCAATGACTACTGCTCTGCTCCTCTTCTGCCTTCCCTTCTGAACAGCAGGGACAGACTCTGTGCCAGAGACCTGTGCCCCACTGCTTTCCCCTGGTAAGTCGCACCACACCCCCAACAGTATCCAAAACAGTATACTTATTGTTGAGGGAAATGGCCACAGGGGATCCCTGCACTGCCTGCCGGTTCCCTTTCCATCCCCTGACTGTAACCCATCTACCTTTTTCTTGTACCTGAGGAGTGATTACCTCCCTGTAACTCCTCTCAATAACCCCCTCTGCCTCCCGAATGATCCAAAGTTCATCCAGCTCCAGCTCCAGTTCCCTAACGCGGTTTTCAAGGAGCTGGAGTTGGGTGCACTTCCCGCAGATGTAGTCAGCAGGGACACTAGTGGTGACCCTTACCTCCCACGTTCTGCAGGAGGAACATTCAACTGCCCTGACCTCCATTCCCATTATTTTAAATTCCCAAAGAGACTGTTGAAAAATAAAAATTAAAAAATAAACTTGTTACCTTACCAATCAGGCACACGGAACCTTTTTTTTCGGTTAGAGGAGGTGGATGGGTGGGAGACACTAGCCGGATAGTGTTCCGGGTAACGCAACCACAAAAATATATTACCTCACTCACTCACCAGTCCCGTGTCGGCTCCTGCTCAGCGTACCTCCGCCTATTCACAAGGTAAGCTCTTTATAGATTCAAAAACAGTGACTCACTGGCTTCCCGACAGGCTCCTGCTCCGAGCTCCCGCTCACGCTGCTGTTCAACCAGAAATGGAAGGTGCCAAACCTCGACGTAACTAATGTTGTTCCTGTGTTCAAGAAGGGAAATAGGGATAATCCAGGAAACTATACATGGTGAGTCTCACATCAGTGATTGGGAAGGAACCGGAGAGAATGCCTAGGGATAGCATTTACACACATTTGGAAAAGCATGGCCTAATTAAGGACAGTCAGCATGGCTTTGTGCAGAGCTGGTCATGTCATTCTAACTTACTTGACTTTTTCTAAGGTGAGACAAATGTGGTCCATAAGGGTAGAGCAGACGATGTTGTCTACGTGGATCTTACTAAGGCTTTCAACAAGATCTCTCATGGTAGCCTCATCCAGAACATTGAGATGCTTGGGATCCATGGTGACTTGGCCTCTTGGATTCAGAATCGGCTTGCCTATAGAAAGCAAAGGGTAGTGGTGGAAGGGTGTTTTTGAGGCTGGAGCCCCGGACAAGTGGCGTTCCGCAGGGATCCGTACTGGAACCTCTGCTGTTTATGATATATGTAAACAACTTGGATGAAAATGTAAATGGATAGATTAGTAAGTTTGTAGACAACACAAAGATCAGTGGAGTTGAGATTAGTGCAGAATGCTGTCAAAGGATACAGCAGGATATAGATCGGTTGCAGATACGGGCAGAGAAATGGCAGGTGGAGTTTAATCCAGGTAAGTGTGAGGTGCTGCACTTTAGGAGATCAAATGTTAAGGAAAAGTATACAGTTAACAACAGAACCCTGACCAGCACTGATGTAGAGAAGGATCTTGGGGTTCAAATCCATAGCTCCCTGAAAGTGACCACACAAGTAAATGGAGTGGTAAAGAAGCCATATGGCATGTTTGTCTTTATTGGACAGGAAATTGAGTGCAAGATTCAGAATGTCATCTTGCAGCTTTTTCAGACTTGGGTTAGGCCACACTTTGACTATTGCATTCAATTCTGGTCACTGTATTACAGGAAGGATGTGGAGGCTTTAGAGAGGGTACAGAAGAGATTTACCAGGATACTGCCTGACTAGAGGCTATAAGCTATAAGAAGAGGCTAGAAAAACTCAGGTTGTTTACTCTAGACTGGTGCAGGCTGAGGAGAGGCTTGTTAGAAGTCTATAAAATTATAAGAGACATGGTTAGGGTTGACAGTCAGAATCTTTTTCCCAGAGCTGAAATGTCTAATACAAGAGGGCTTGCATTTAAGGTGAGGGATGAAGGTTCAAAGGGGACATGATGGGCAAGTTTTTTACACAGACAGTGGTAGGATCCTGAGCGCGCTGCTAGGGGTGGTTGTGGAGGGAGACAGGATAGAGATGTTTAAGACAATTTAGATAAACACATGAATATGCAGGGAATGGAGGGACATGGACCATGGACAGGCAGAAGGGATTAAGAAAGAACAAAGAGCAAAGAAACCTACAGCACAGGAACAGGCCCTTCGGCCCTCCAAGCCTGTACCGATCAAGATCCTCTGTCTAACCTGTCATCTATTTTCTAAGGATCTGTATCCCTTTGCTCCCTGCCCATCCATGTACCTGTCCAGATATATCTTAAAAGAGGCTGACGTGTCTGCCTCTACCACCTCCGCTGGCAACGCGTTCCAGGCACCCACCACCCTCTGTGTAAAGAACTTTCCACTCATATCTCCCTCAAACTTTCCTCCTCTCACTTTGAACTCATGACCCCTAGTAATTGAGTCCCACACTCTGGGAAAAAGCTTTTTGCTATCCACCCTGTCTATACCCCTCATGATTTTGTAGACCTCAATCAGGTTCCCCCTCAATCCCTGTCTTTCTAATGAAAATAATCCTAATCTACTCAACCTCTCTTCATAGCTAGCACCCTCCATACCAGGCAACATCCTGGTGAACCTCCCCTGCACCCTCTCCAAAGCGTCCACATCCTTTTGGTAATGTGGCGACCACAACTGTACACAGTACTCCAAATGTGGCCGAACCAAAGTCCTATACAACTGCAACATGACCTGCCAACTCTTGTACTCAATACCCCGTACGATGAAGGAAAGCATGCCATATGCCTTTTTGACCATCCTATTGGCCTGCGTTGTCACCTTCAGGGAACAATGGACCTGAACACCCAGATCTCTCTGTTCATCAATTTTCCCTAGGAAATTAGGTTAATTTGGCACTATGTTCAGCACAACATCGTGGGCTGAAGGGCCCGTCCCTGTGCTGTCCTGTTCTATTTTCTATGTAAAGAAATGGTGAGGAACTGAATGGGTATTTTGCATCAGTTTTCACAGAAGAAAACACCAGCAGCACACCAGGACTTCAAGGGGACAAAGGTGAGTGTCATGGCCACCACTGAGGAGAAGGTCTGAAAGTGGATAAATCATCTGGACTGGATGGACTACACCCTTGGAGCCCTGAGGGAGTTAGCTAAGGAGATAGTGGAAGCATTGGGGATGATCTTTCAGAACCACTGGAGTCAGGGAGGGTCCCAGAAAACTAGAAAATGGCTAATGTAACAGTCCTCTTTAAAAAGGGAGGGAGGCAGCAGACAGGAATCTACAGGCTGGTCAGCATGACCTCGGTCTTTGGTAAGATTTTAGAGCCCATTATTGAGAATGAGATTTGTGGAGTACTTGGAGGTGAACGGTAAAATAAGGCTGTCAGCACAGCTTCATTTCAGGGCAGTCATGCCTGACAACTCTGTAGAATTCTTTGAGGGAACCAACAAATTAGACAAATAGGAGAGTCAGTGGACATGATCTAATTGGATTTCCAAAAAGCCTTTGACAAGGTGCCGCATAGGAAGATGGTAAATACGTTAAGAGCCCATGGTGTTCAGGCAAGGTATAGCACGGATAGAGGATTGGTGGACTAGCAAAAGGCAGAGGGTGGAGATAAAGGGATCTTTTTCAGGATGGCAGCCAGTGACTGATGGAGTTCACAGGGGTCAGTGTTGTGACCGCAAGTATTCATGTTATACATCCTAAACAAAGGAACTGAGGGGATTGTTGCTAAGTTTGCAGATGACACAAATACAGGGAGGGCTAAGTAATGCTGAGAAAGCAGGGAAAATGCAAAAAGACTTGGAAAGGCTTGGAGAGTGGACAAAGAATTGGCAGATGGAATACAATGTGGGACAGTGTGAGTTTACGCACTTTTGTAGGAAGAAGAGAGACAGAGCCTATTTTCAAAATGGGAAAGGATTTGGAAATGTGAAGCACAAAGGGATTTGGGAGTCCTGGTTGAGGATTTTCTTAAAGTTAACAAGCAGGTTCAGTTGGTTTCAGAGATAATGGGAACTGCAGATGCTGGAGAATCCAAGATAACAAAGTGTGAAGCTGGATGAACACAGCAGGCCAAGCAGCATCTCAGGAGCACAAAGGCTGACCCTTCGGGCGTAGACCCTTCATCAGAGAGCTGAAGGTTCAGTTGGTAGTTTGGAAGGCAAATTCAATGTTAACATTCATTTCAGGAAGACAAGAATAAAAGAACAGGGATGTATTGCCAAGGCTGTATAAGGGTCTGGTCAGACCACATTTGGAATATGGAGACCAGTTTTGGGCTCTGTATCTAAGAAAGGATGTACTGGCCTTGGAGGGGATTCGGGAGAGGTTTACAAGAATGATCCCAGATGAAGACCTCATCAAATGAAGAGTGGTTGAGGACTCTGTGTCTGTACTTGATGGAGTTAAGAAGGATGAGAGAGAATCCAATAAAAACTTACAGAATACTGAGATGCCTGGATAGACCGGACATATAAAAAGAGATGTTTCCACCAGGAGAGACTAGAAACCAACGGCACAGTTTCAGAATGGAGGAACAGCCCTTTAGAACCGA
The DNA here is from genome assembly GCF_030684315.1 of Stegostoma tigrinum. NCBI lineage: Eukaryota > Metazoa > Chordata > Chondrichthyes > Orectolobiformes > Stegostomatidae > Stegostoma > Stegostoma tigrinum. The sequence goes on along the minus strand of NC_081359.1, from coordinate 114,600,190 downwards.
GATGAGGGGGAATTTCTCCATCTAGAGGGTAGTTAATCTGTGGAGCTCATTGCCACAGAGGTCTGTTTATTTAAGACAGAAATAGATGGGTTCTTGATTGGTGAGAGGATCAAGGGCTACAGAGAGATGGCAGCAGAGTGTCTCTCAGTATTTTGTCCAACAGTTTTCCTACTACTGATGCCAGGCTCACAGGCCTGTAGTTACCTGGATTACATGTCAGCCATAATCAAATAGCAGAGGAGACTCAATGAGCCAAATGGCCTAATTCTGCTCCTGTATCTTACAGTCTTATTCTAATCTCATTTTCCATTTACATACTCCCTATCTGTCTTGAGGGGGTTCCCACCTCTCCCACACTTTTAGGCAGATATCTTTAACCTTCTGGGTGAAAAAGGGAGTTTTTTTCATAGAATTTCATAGAATCCCTACAGTGTGGAAATAGGCCCTTTGGCCCAGCAAGTCCACACCGACCCACAAAGCATCCCACCCAGACCCATCCCCCTCTAACCCACTTAATCTACCCATCCCTGAACACTATGGGCTATTTAGCATGGCCAATCTACCTAGCCTGCACATCTTTGGACTGTGGGAGGAGACCCATGCAGACACAGGGAGAAGGTGAAAACTCCAGTTGCCCAAGGGTGGAATCAAACCCAGGTCCCTGGCATCATGAGGCAACACTGCCCTATTGTGTGTGGAGCCAGAGAAAATGGGTGAGATACTTAATGAGTATTCTACATCAATAATCACCAAAACGAGGGACGTAAGCGATATTGATTTAGAGAAAGCTGTGTGAATATTCTTGGGAAGGTCAACATAATGAAGGAAGAAGTGTTAGGTGTTTTGAAACATATTAAGGTAAACAAGACCCCTGGGCCAGATAGAATCCATCCCAAGATACCGTGGGGAGGCTTGAAAGGAAAGAGCAGATATCTTTGCATCCAGTTTGGCCGAGGTGAAATTCCAGAGGTCTGGAGAATGGCCAATGTTGTTTCATTGTTTAAGAAGGGAAATAGAGATAATGCAGGTAATTACAGGCCAGTGAGCCTGATGAAAGTGGTGGGGGAGCTATTGGAGAAGATACTGGGAGACAGGATTTATTCACGTTTGGAAGTGAATGAGCTTGTTAGTGATTGGCAGTATGGGCTTGTGCGGGGAAGGCCATGTTTCACCAAACTGATGGTGTTATTTGAGGAGGTGACAGAAATAATGGGTGAGGGAAAGGCAGTGGATGTTGTCTAAATGGATTTTATATTTGATAAGGTACCTCTTGGCAGACTGGTACAAAAGGTAGAACCTCATGGGATCAGGGGTGAGCGAGCTAGATGAATGCGATAGGGTTAGGTCCACCTCCCAGTCGCGAATCATTTCAACTCCCCCTCCCATTTCTTAAACGACATGTCCATCCTGGACCTCCTGCAGTGCCACAATGATGCCACCCGAAGGTTGCAGGAACAGCAACTCATGTTCCGTTTGGGAACCCTGGAGCCCAATGGTATCAATGTGGACTTCACCAGCTTCAAAATCTCCCCTTCCTCCACCGCGTCCCAAAACCAGCCCAGCCTGTCTCTGCCTCCTTAATCTGTTTTTCCTCTCACCCATCCCTTCCTCCCACCCCAAGCCGCACCTCCATTTCCTACCTACCACCTCATCTCGCCTCCTTGACCTGTCCGTCTCCCCTGGACTAACCTATCCCCTCCCTACCTCCCCACCTATACACTCCTCTCCACCAATCGTCTTTTCTCTCCATCTTCGGTCCGCCTCCCCCTCTCTCCCTATTTATTTCAGAACTCTCTCCCCATCCTCCTCTCTGATGAAGGGTCTAGGCCTGAAACATCAGCTTTTGTGCTCCTGAGATGCTGCTTGGCCTGTTGTGTTCATCCAGCCCCACACTTTGTTATCTTAGATGAATGCAATACTGGCTTGGTCATAGAAGACTGAGAATTACATTGGAAGGGTGCTTTTTGGAATGGTGATCGGTAACTGATGGTGTTCCAAGGGGATCAGTGCTGGGATCTTTGCTATTTGTAATATATATAAATGATCTGGAGGAGCATGCAAGTGTTTTGTTCAGTAAGTTTGTGGATGACACCAAAATTGGCAGATTTGCAGATGGTGAGGAGGATTATCAAAGGATACAACATGATACGAATAGATTGTAGATTGGGGCAGAGAAATGGCTGCTGGAGTTTAATACAGACAAATTTGGGGTGATGCTTTTTGGAAGGTCAAATGCAGGTGCAAAATAAACAATAAATAGCAGAACTCTTAGGAGCATTGACACACAGAGGACTGTGGGTGTACAGGTCCATAGATCCCTGAAAGTGACAAACCAGTAACAATGTTGGGGCTGCACGACAGGCCTCCCAACAGCGAGCGTGAGATGAGACACACATACACATTTTTTCCTAGGATGGTGACGGTGAGCACGAGGGGGCATAGCTTTAAATTGAGGGGTGAAAGATATAGGACAGCTGTCAGAGGTAGTTTCTTTACTCAGAGAGTAGTAAGGGAATGGAACGCTTTGCCTGCAACGGTTGTAGATTCGCCAACTTTAAGTACATTTAAGTCATCATTGGATAAACATATGGACGTACATGGAATAGTGTAGGTTAGATGGGCTTGAGATCGGTATGACAGGTCGGCACAACATCGAGGGCCGAAGGGCCTGTGCTGTGCTGTAATGTTCGGTATTCTATGTTCTATGTTCTATGCATAGACAAGTTATGGAAAGATGTAGGAGCAACAGGGTGGTGGAGATGGGAGATTTTAATTTTATCAACATTGACTGGGATTCACTCAGTATTACAGGTCAAGATGGAGCAGAATTCATAAGGAGCATCCAGGAGGGTTTTCTAGAGCAGTATGTATGTAGTCCAACTCGGGAAGGGGCCATACTGGACCTGGTGTTGGGGAATGAACCCGGCCAGGTGGTTGAAATTACAGTAGGGGATTACTTTGGAAATAGTGACCACAATTCTGTACGTTTTGCAATACTCATGGACAAAGATGAGCGTGGCCCTAAAGGAAGAGTTCTAAACTGGGGGAAGGCCAACGACAGCAAAATTTGGCAGGATCTGGAGAATGTAGATTGGGAGAAACTGTTTGAAGGTAAACCCACATTTGATATGTGGGAGGCTTTTAAGGAGAGGTTGATTAGAGCCCAGGACAGACATGTGCCTGTGAAAATGAGGGATCGAAATGGCAAGATTAGGGAACCATGGATGACAGGTGAAATTGTGAGACTAGCTAAGAGTAAAAAGGAAGCATACATAAGGTCCAGGCGACTGAGGACGGACAAAGCTTTGGAAGAATATCGGGAAAATAGGACAAATCTGAAACAAGGAATTAAGAGGGCTAAAAGGGGACATGAAATATCATCAGCAAACATGGTTAAGGAAAATCCCAAAGGCTTTAATTCATATATAAAGAACAAGAGGGTAACTAGAGAAAGGATCGGCCCACTTAAGGACAAAGAAGGAAGGTTATGCGTCGAGTCAGAGAAAATGGGTGGCATTCTTAACGAGTACTTTGCGTCAGTATTCACCAAGGAGAGGGACATGACGGATGTTGAGGTTAGGGATAGATGTCTGATTACTCTAGGCCATGTCGGCATAAGGAGGGAGGCAGTGCTGGGTGTCCTAAAAGGCATTAGGGTGGACAAGTCCCCAGGTCCGGATGGGATCTTTCCCAGGTTATGGAAGGAAACAAGAGAGGAAATAGTCGTAGCCTTAACAGATATCTTTGCAGCATCCTTAAACACGGGTGAGGTCCTGGAGGACTGGAGAATTGCTCATGTCCCCTTGTTTTAGAAGGGTAGCAAGGATAATCCAGGTAATTATAGACCAGAGAGCCTGACGTCAGTGGTAGGGAGACTACTGGAGAAGATACTGAGGGATAGGATCTATTCCCATTTGGAAGAAAATGGGCTTATCAGTGATAGGCAGCATGGTTTTGTGCAGGGAAGGTTATGTTTTACTGACTTAATAGAATTCTTTAAGGACGTGACAAAGTTGATTGATGAGGGAAAGGCTGTAGATGCCATATACATGGACTTCAGTAAGGAGTTTGATAAGGTTCCCCAAGGCAGGCTGTTGGAGAAAGTGAAGTCGCATGGGGTCCAGGGTGTTCTAGCTAGATGGATAAAAAACTGGCTGGGAAACAGGAGACAGAGAGTACTAGTGGAAGGGGGTTTCTCAAATTGGAGACCTGTGACCAGTGGTGTTCCACAGGGATCTGTGCTGGGACCACTGTTGTTTGTGATATATGTAAATGATTTGGAAGAAGGTGTAGGTAGTCTGATCAACATGTTTGCAGATGACACTAAGATTGGTGGAGTAGCAGATAGTGAAGGAGACTGTCAGCAGAATATAGATACACTGGAGAGTTGGGCAGATAAATGGCAGATGGAGTTCAATCCGGGCAAATGTGAGGTGATGCATTTTGGAAGATCAAATTCAAGGGCGAACTAGACAGTAGATGGAAAAGTCCTGTGGAAAATTGATGAACAGAGAGATCTGGGTGTTCAGGTCCACTGTTCCCTGAAGGTGGCAACACAGGTCAATACAGTGGTCAAAAAGGCACATGGCATGCTTTCCTTCATTGGGTGGGGTATTGAGTACAAGAGTTGGCAGGTCATGTTGCAGTTGTATAGGACTTTGGTTCGGCCACATTTAGAATACTGTGTCCAGTTGTGGTCGCCACATTACCAAAAGGATGTGGATGCTTTGGAGAGGGTGCAGAGGAGGTTCACCAGGATGTTGCCTGGTATGGAGGGTGCTAGCTATGAAGAGAGGTTGAGTAGATTAAGCTTATTTTCATTAGAAAGACGGAGATTGAGGGGGGACCTGATTGAGGTCTACAAAATCATGAGGGGTATAGACAGGGTGGATAGCAAGAAGCTTTTTCCCAGAGTGGGGGACTCAATTACTAGCGGCATGAGTTCAAAGTGAGAGGAGGAATGTTTAAGGGAGATATGCGTGGAAAGTTCTTTACGCAGAGGGTGGTGGGTGCCTGGACGCGTTGCCAGCGGAGGTCGTAGACACAGACACGTTAGCGTCTTTTATGATATATTTGGACGGGTACATGGATGGGCAGGGAGCAGAGGGATACAGAACCTTAGATAGGTGATCTGGATCGGCGCAGGCTTGGAGGGCTGAAGGGCCTGTTCCTGGTCTGTAATTTTCTTTGTTCTTTGTTCTTTGTTCGGGTGGATAAGCTGATCAAGAAGGCAGACAGCGTGCTTGCCTTCATCAGCCAGGACACCAAAAATAAAAGTTGGCAAGTTTTGCTGCACAAATGTTAGTTTGGCCACATTTAGAATATTGTGTGCAGTGTTTGCCATAACATTACGAAAGGCCATGGATGCTTTGCAGAAGATGTGAGGCATGTCATAGAACATAGAACAAAGGAAATTACAGCACAGGAACAGGCCCTTCGGCCCTCCAAGCCTGTACCAACATACTGCTCGCCACAACTAAAACCCCGTACCCTTCCAGGGACCATATCTCTTTATTCCCATCCTGTTCATGTATTTGTCAAGATGCCCTTTAACAGACACTATAGAATCTGCTTCCATTAATTCCCCTGGCAGTGAGTTCTAGGCACCAACCACCCTCTGTGTAAAATACTTGCTTCATATGTCACCTTTAAACCTTGCCCCTCGCACCCTAAACCCATGGCACCTGATAACAGATTCTTCCAACCTGGGAAAAACTTCTGACTGTCTACTCTTTCCATGCCCTTCATAATCTTGTACGCCTCTATCAGGTCACCCCTCAACCTCTGTCGTTCCAGTAAGTACAACCCAAGTTTCTCCAACCTCTCCTCATAGCTAATGCTCTCTGAAATGGATAACCTCACACATGATTATATAAAAATCCATCTCTGACAACATTGCCCCTTTGTCTGACCCATCAATATCCTGTTGTAATTTTATGCTGCCGTCAACACTGTCTACAAAGCAGCCCAATTTTGTGTCTTCAGCAATTTGGATATTTGTCTTGTTATGCCATTAGTAAAGTTGTTACTGAACATTGTGAATATCCAAAGCCCCAACACATACCCCTGTGGGACACCACTAGTTATATCCTGCCAATTTAAGTATTACTCATTTTTCTAACTTTCTGTTTCCTGTCTCTCAATCAATTTCCTATCCATGTCAGTAATTTGGCCACAGTTCCATGGACTTCCACTTTAGCTAACCATTTCTTGTGTGGGACTTTATCAAAAGCCTTCAGGAAGCCTCTATAAACAACATTCATCTTTGTCACTGCTTCAAAAATCTCTGAGGTTTGTTAGGCATGACCTCCCCTTCATGAATCTTTGCTGACTCTCCCTGATTAACTGGAACTTTTTGAGGTGATCAGTTATCCTACACTTGATTATAGGGTCCAACAATTTTCCCCACCATAGATGTCAGGCTAGCTGGTCTATAATTCATTGGTTTCCCTTTGTCACCCTTCTTAAAGTGTAGAGTGACACAAGCAAATTTCCAGTCCAAAGGTAACAGCTCCTGAATCCAGGGAACTCGAAAAGGCTGTGATTAGGGTATCTGCTCTCCTATCTCCTTTATCATTTGGATGGAAACCATTAGGTCACTGTTTAGTTCCAGTGAGTTCCCTATCATTGATGATTTATGAAAGATCGTTTTAATTAGGCCCTGTCCTTGAGTTTCTGTTAATTTCTACCAGCAAGCTATTCTCCTTGTTCTGCTCTGAATCCTGAAGTAAAATAATTGTTCCCCATGTCTGCCATTTCCCCATGGTCATTAACAATATCCACACCCTCAGCCTTCAGTTGGCCAATAATACTCTTAGCCAGCAACTTTTTCTTTATATAACCATCAAATCTCTTCTTTTTATTTAATATCCCTTGCAAGTTTCCTTAAATGACATTTTTTAGCCAATCTTACACATCACTTTGCTGCATGAGCACAGGGTATTCTGTAAGGGGGAGGGTGAGCAGCAAGAGGTCATGGTCCATATTGTAAATAATGACACAGACAGGAAGAGCAATGAGATCCAGCAAAGAGAAGTTAGACAGGTAGGAAGTTGAAAAGCAAGACTTCTAGTGTGCAGTCTCAGGATTACTCCCTGTGCCAAGTGGTAGTGAGGCCAGAGATAGGAAGATAATAGAGTTGAATGTATGGCGAAAGAAGTGATGTAGGAGTAAGGGCTTCAGATATCTGGATCGTTGGGATCTCTTTCGGGGCAATATTAGGCTCACTGGTCTATAACCACCTGGATTATCCCTGCTACCCTCCTTAAACAAGGGGACAACATTAGCAATTCTCCAGTCCTCCGGGACCTCACCCATGCTCAAGGATGCTGCAAAGATATCTGTTAAGGCCCCAGCTATTTCCTCTCTCGCTTCCCTCAATAACCTGGGATAGATCCCATCTGACCTGGGGACTTATCCACCCTAATACCTTTTAGGATACCCAACACTTCCTCCCTCCTTATGCCAACTTGACCTAGAGTAAGCAAACATCTATCCCTAACCTTAACATCTGCCATGCCCCTCTCCTCGGTGAATACTGACGCATAGTATTTATTAAGAGTCTCACACTCCTTTTCTTTGACTCCTTGCAAACTTCCCTCATTTGTCCGTGATTGGGCCAACCCTTTCTCTAGTTATCCTCCTGCTCCTTATGTGTGAATAAAAGCCTTTGGGATTTTCCTTAACCATGCTTGCTGAAGATATTTCATGACCCCTTTTAGCCCTCTTAATTCCTCATTTCTGATTGGTCCTACTTTCCCGATATTCTTCCAAAGCTTCATCTGTTTTCAGTCGCCTAGACCTCATGTATGCTTCCTTTTTACTCTTTGCTAGTCACACAATTTCACCTGTCATCCATGGTTCCCTAATCTTGCCCATTCTATCCCTCATTTTCACAGGGACATGTCTGTCCTGAACTCTAATCAACCTCTCCCTAAAAGCCTCCTATATATCACATGTGGATTTACCCTCAAACAGCTGCTCCCAATTCACATTCCCCAGCTCCTGCTGAATTTTGCTGTCGTTGGCCTTCCCCCAATTCAGCACTCTTCCTTTAGGACCACTCTCACCTTTGTCCATGTGTATTCTAAAACTTACAGAATTGTGATCACTATTCCCAAAGTAATCTCCTACTGGAACTTCAACCACCTGGCCGGGCCCGTTCCCCAACACCAGGTCCAGTGCGGCCCTTCCGAGTTGGATCAATTCCTCTCAACTAAAATATATCCCAGTGAGGAAGATGTTAAGGGTGGTAAAAAAAAATCCCATGGCTAAACAAGGAGGTCAAGGACAAGATAAAGTCAAAAACTAAGGCATACCATATTGCAAAGGCCAGTGACGGGCAGAAGGACTGGGAAACTTTTCAAACGTTAACAAAGGGATATTTAAAAATTAATAAAAAGTACTAATATAAATTGCAAAATAAAGCTAGATCAAAAAGTCAGAAAGGACAGCACAAGTTTCTACAGGTGTACAAAGGGAAAAGAGTCTCTCAGGTGAATGTGGGTCCTTTAGATGTTGAAACCAGAGAGTTAATAATTGGGAATGCTGAAATGGCAGAGATGCTAAATCAATACATTGCCTCAATTTCACTGTGGAGGACAATAGTACCATTCCTATTGGAACAGGCAAGTCAGAGGCAATAGAAAGGGTTGAATTTAGAACAATCAATGTCAATAGGGAAGAGGTACTCAGCAAACTATTAGAATTGAGGGCGGACAAGTCCTCCCGGCCTGATGGCCTACATTTTAGGGGATTGAAGGAAATGGTGGCAGAGATAGTGGATCCATTGGTTGCAATATTCCAAAATTCCCTGAATATGGGAAAGGTTCCAATGGATTGGAAAAAAGCTAATGTAACACTCTTGTTCAAAAAGGGACACAGGCATTTGTGGGAAATTACAGAGCAGTTCACTTAACATCTGTTATTGGCAAATTGTTAGAATCAATTATCAAGGAAGCGACATCAGGATATGAGGAAAGTCAAAACACTATCCATCAGAGTCAGCATGGTTTTATGAAGGGCAAATCATATTTGACTAATTTGCTTGAGTTTCTTCAAAGATGTAACAAGTGGATAATGGGGATCCTGTAGGTATAATACAGCTGGACTTCCAGAAGGTTTTTGCATGAAAGGTTAATTCACAAGATTTGATCATATGGGATTGGGGTAACTTATGAGCTTGGACAGGTGAATGGCTGATGGACAGAAGACAGAGAGTTAGGATAAATGGGTTTTTTTTCTGGACGACAGGAAGTAACTAGTGGTATGCCATGGGGTTCAGTCCTTGGGACCCAGCGATTTACAATCTACGATAACAACTTCGATACAGAGATAGAAGGCTCTATCGCCAAATTTTTGGACAACACAAAAATGGGTGAGATGGTAAATTACAGTAAGGAAATAAGAACCTTACAAATGGACTTAGGTTTAGGAGAGTGAGCCAAAATGTGACAGATGGAGTTTAACTTGAATAAGTGTGAGATCATGTATTTTGGTCAAAAAAATTGGTAGGAGACCTATTATCTAAATGGGGAGAGAATTCAAGGCACTCTGGTACAGGGGGATCTGGGCGTTCTTTTTTTAATTTTATTCATTCCCCGGATGAGGATGTCGCTGACCAGGCAGCATTTATTGCCCATCTCTAATTGCCCAGAGGGCAGTTAAGAGTCAACCACATTGCTGTGGGCCTGGAGTCACATGTAGACCAGACCAAGTAAGGATGGCAGTTTCCTTCCCTAAAGGACATTAGTGACCTAGATGGGTTTTTCTGACAATCAACAATGGATTCATGGCCATCATTAGACTCTCAATTCCAGATATTTTTATTTGAATTCAAATTCCACCATCTGCCATGACAGGATTCGAGCCCGGGTCCCTGGAATGTTATCCAGGTCTCTGGATTAACAGTCCAGTGAGAATACCACTTGATCACACCACCTTCCGCCTTGTTCATGAGTCATAGAAAACTAGTATGCAGGTACGGCAGATAGTAAAGAAATTGAATGCAATGTTGGCTTTTATAGCTACAGGAATGGATTATAAAGGTAGGAAGTCCTGCTGCGGCTATACAAGGCATTGGTGAGACTGCACCTAGAGTATTGTGCACTGTTTTAGTCCCTTATTTGAGAAAAAATGTAATGGCATTGGAGGCAGTTCAGGGCAGGTTCACTAGATTGATCCCAGAGATGAAGGATTTGTTATATGAAGCGAGATTGAACAGTTTAGGCCTATACTGTCTGGAATTTAGAAGAATGAAGGGATGTTGGTATAGATGTGGAGTGGGTGCTCTCTCTTGTGGGGCATTTGAGTTTGAGGGGTCATAGAGTTAGGATAAGGCATAGCAAATTTCAAACAGAGTTTAGGAGAAATTGCTTCTCCCGAAGGGTTGTGAATCTGTGGAAGTTTCTATCCCAAATTATGGTGGATGCTGGGACAGTGAGTACATTTAAGAAGGAGTTAAACATATTTCTAATAGGTAATGGGTTGAAGGGTTATGAGGAGAAGGCAGGAAAATGGGAATGAGGAACACATCAGCCATGATTGAATGGCGGAGCAGACTTTGATGGGCTGAATGCCTTAATTCTGCCCCTATATCTTATGAATTTATGAACTTATGAAGAAGTGGGGACATTCGCTGATGATAGCACAATGTTCAGCACCATTCACAACTCCTCAGACACTGAAGCAGTCCTACCTTCTCCCTATTTGTCCTCCTGTTTTTAATAGAATACATTGGGATTCTCTTTAATCCTACTTGCCAAGGTCATTTCATGGCCCCTTCTTGTTCTCCCAATCACTGCTTCAGTTATTTCCTGCTTTCTTTATATTCCTCATGGTCCCTGTCCGATTTTAGCCTCCCAAACCTTACATATGCTTCTTTTTTCCTTTCAACTAAATTCTCAACCTTCCACATTATCCAAGGGTCCCTTACCTTGCCACCCTTATCCTTCCTCCTCAGTGGAACGTACTGCTCCTTAACTCTCATCAGCAAGCCTTTATAAAATTCCCACATGTCAAATTTGGACTGGTCTGATAACAGCTCCTCCCAATTAACACTCCCTAACTCTTGCCTAATACTGGTATAATTTGCCCTCCCTTAATTTAGTACCTTCACAGAAGATCCTAACTTACCCTTGTTCATAGCTATCTTCAAACTTATGGAATTGTGATCACTGTTTTCAAAATGCACTGCCACTGAAAGGTCAGTCACCAGGCCAGGCTCATTAGCCAATACAAGGTCTAGTATGGCACTCCCCAGTATCCTCCAGTATCGCATACTGTTTCAAGAAACCCTGTTGGATGCACCTTAACAAATGCTGCCCCATCTAAGGCTCTCGCTCTAAGGGAGTCCCAGTCAATACCAGGGATATTAAAGTCAGCCACAATGACAACTCTGTTTTTATTGCACCTTTGCATAATCTGCAGATGTATTTGTTCCTCAATGTCTCGTTGGCCGTTGGGGGTGGGAGCTATAGTATAATCCTATCAGAGGGATTGCACCCATCTTATGTTAGAGATCTGTCCATATTGCCTCAGTAGATGAGCTCCCCACAACATCTTCTCCGAGTGTAGACGTAACTTTCTCCCAGGTTAGTGATACAATTCCTCCACTTCTTTTACCTTCCTCCCTGTCACTTCTAAAACAATGAAACTCTGGAACATTGATCAGCCAGAACTGCCCCCTCTCATAGAACATAGAACATAGAACATTACAGCACAGTACAGGCCCTTCGGCCCTCGATGTTGCGCCAACCTGTAAAACCAAGCTGAAGCCCATCTAACCTACACTATTCCATTATCATCCATATGTTTATCCAGTGACCATTTAAATGCCCTTAAACTTGGCGAGTCCACTATTGTTGCAGGCAGGGCATTCCACGCCCTTACTACTCTCTGAGTAAAGAACCTACCTCCAACATCTGTCCTATATCGATCACCCCTCAATTTAAAGTTATGCCCCCTCGTGCTAGCCATCTCCATCTGAGGAAAAAGGCTCTCACTGTCCACCCTGTCTAATCCCCTGATCATCTTGTGTGTCTCTATTAGGTCACCTCTTAACCTTCTTCTCTCTAACGAAAACAGCCTCACGTCCCTCAGCCTTTCCTCATAAGACCTTCCCTCCATAGCAGGCAACATCCTGTTAAATCTCCTCTGCACTTTTCTCAAAGCTTCCACATCCTTCTTATAATGCGGCGACTAGAACTCTACACAATACTCCAAGTGCGGCCGCGCCAGAGTTTTGTACAGCTACAACATGACCTCATGGCTCTGAAACTCAATCCCTGTACTAATAAAACCTATCACACCGTACTCCTTCTTAACAACCCTATCAACCTGGGTGGCAACCTTCAGGGATCTATGCACATGGACACCGAGAGCTCTCTGCTCATCCACATTACCGAGAATCTTACCATTAGCCCAGTACTCTGTATTCCTGTTACTCCTTCCAAAGTGAATCACCTCACACTTTTCTGCATTAAACTCCATTTGCCACCTCTCAGCCCAGCTCTGCAGCTTATCTATGCCCCTCTGTAACCTGCAGCATCCTTCCACACTATCCACAACTCCACCGACTCTAGTGTCATCCGCAAACCTACTAACCCATTCTTCTACGCCTTCATCCAGGTCATTTATAAAAATGACAAACAGCAGTGGACCCAGCACCGAGCCTTGCGGTACACCACTAGTAACTGGACTCCAGGATGAACATTTCCCATCAACCACCACCCTCTGCCTTCTTACAGCCAGACAATTTCTGATCCAAGCCACTAAGTCACCCTCAATCCCTTACCTCTGTATTTTCTGCAATAGCCTACTGTGGGGAACCTTATCAAACGCTTTACTGAAATCTATATACACCACATCAACCGGTTTACTGTCATCTACCTGTTTGGTCACCTTTTCAAACAACTCAATAAGGTTTGTGAGGCATGATCCACACTTCACAAAACCGTGTTGACTATCCCTAATCAAATTATTCCTTTCTCGATGATTATAAATCCTATCTCTGATAATTCTTTCCAACACTTTACCCACAACCAAAGTAAGGCTCACTGGTCTGTAATTACCAGGATTGTCCCTCCTCCCTTTCTTGAACAAAGTGACAACATTTGCTATCCTCCAGTCTTCTGGCACTATTCCTGAAGATAGCAGATCTCTGTAATGGCCACATCATCATGGACCCATGTACTGATTCAGGCTCTAACCTCATCTGTCTGACCCTTAATATATCCAAAGATGTGTAGGCTAGGTGGATTGGCCATGCTAAACTGCCCATAGTGCTCAGGGATGTGTAGATTAGGTGAGTTATAGGAGGATGGGTGTGGGTGAGAAGTTCTGAGAGTCAGTGTGAAATTGTTGGGCCAAACGGCCTGTTTCCACACTGCAGGGATTCTCTGACTCTATGATTTTAATACTCTGCATTGAAATAAACACACTTCAGCCCATTAGTGCCATCGTGTTCATTTATGTGTCTCTGCCTGTCCTTTCTTTCTGATTTACTGGTCCTAAGATCTACCTTCCCCTCAATGCCTCCACTTTTTGATCTGATGCTCTGGTTCCCAGCCACTTGCCACTCTAGTTAAAACCCTCCTACTTGTGGAAGAGTTCAAAACTGAAAGGATGTTGTTGATGGGACAGTGTCCAAGTGGCATTGCTGATTACACTTTTGGAGGTGATTCAATGTCAGTGACTGATTTCAATCTCCAGGATCTGATGAATTCCCGGCCAGTCTTCTTGCATATTCCAAGTTCAATATCAGCCATTGCCTGGTCTCTTTCGGAACATACTCCACATATCAGCCCATCATTTCACCAAACTTTATGTCTGCCTTCTATATGATACAACTGGTCTTCATCCTAACTTGATGATCAATGCAGGTTTCTACTGCTCTCAGCATGGGGCTTTTTGGTCTCTGAGGGGCTTTGGTAAAGTGTGTGCTATATTGGGAATGCAAACACATCAACTATTACATAGAAAGTCTAATTGCTTCATCTGATTATAGGACTGTATAAAATTTCCTCTCTGGCAAAAAAAAACCTTCTCCTAAGCAGAAGCAGATGGCCCACTGTTTGAAAGTGACTCCAGCACTCAGAAATGCAGCCTGTTAATGTTAGCTCAAAGTTCCCATCTGGAGCTGATTGTTCACAGTCTGATCTGGCCCAGATCTCATGTCAGAATGCTCCAACCACAGCACACTGCTCTGAACAACAGAACTGTGGCTCCCCGTCCCCAAGTCACGTTTATATCCTCTGTCACTGCTCCCAGGGGAACTGCCCTGATGCTGCATTCACCCCAAGCTTTCAGAACAGCAACACAACTTGCCATCTAAGACCCCAGAAAACAATTTGGAAAATTAGTGAAGGACTCATTCAAAAGCAGGGCAACAGTGCATCCAAGTGATAACCTGTACCCCAGTGACTGTCACTGTGTGAGTGTGTGACTGTACCCCAGTGAGAGTCAGTGTGTGTGTGGGACTGTACCCCAGTGAGAGTCAGAGTGTGTGGGACTGTACCCCAGTGAGAGTCAGCGTGTGTGGGACTGTACCCCAGTGAGAGTCAGTGTGTGTGGGACTGAACCCCAGTGAGAGTCAGTGTGTGTGGGACTGTACCCCAGTGAGAGTCAGTGGGTGTGGGACTGTACCCCAGTGAGAGTCAGTGTGTGTGTGGGACTGTACCCCAGTGAGAGTCAGTGTGTGTGTGGGACTGTACCCCAGTGAGAGTCAGTGTGTGTGTGGGACCGTACCCCAGTGAGAGTCAGTGTGTGTGGGACTGTACCCCAGTGACAGTCAGTGTGTGTGGGACTGTACCCCAGTGACGGTCAGTGTGTGTGGGACTGTACCCCAGTGAGAGTCAGTGGGTGTGGGACTGTACTCCAGTGACAGCCAGCGTGTGTGGGACATGCTTTCCTTCATCGGACCGGGTATTGAGTACAAGAGATGGCAGGTCATGTTACAGTTGTATAGGACTTTGGTTCGACCACATTTAGAGTACTGTGTACGGTTCTGGTCACCACATTACCAAAAGGATGTGGATGCTTTGGAGAGGGTGCAGAGGAGGGACACCAGGATGTTGCCTGGTATGGAGGGTGCGAGCTATGAAGAGAAGTTGAGGAGATCAGGATTATTTTCATTAGAAAGATGGATATTGAGGGGAGACAAAATTGAGGTCTACAAAATCATGAGGGGTATAGACGAGGTGGATGACAAGAAGCTTTTTCCCAGAGTGGGCGACTCAATTTCTCGGGGTCAAGATTTCAAGGTGAGAGGGGCAAAGTTTAAGGGGGATATGCGTGGAAAGTTGTATGCTGAAGGTATTGCAGTTGATGTTCATTGTAGTTTATTGGGATTTTATCAAGGACTTTGACCAAGATCTACATGGCAGACTGATGAGGAATGTAAAAACACACGGGACCCTGGGTAACTTGACAAATTGGATCCAGATTTGGGTCAGAGACAGGAGACAGGGGGTGGTGGTAGAGGGCTATTTGTGTGACTGGAGCCTGGTGTGCAGTGGTGTACCAGAGGGATCAGTCCTGGGTCCCTTATTGTTTGTGATATCTACAAATGATGTTGATAAGAGCGTGGGCCGAGGATAAGTAAGTTTGTAGGTGACATGAGGATTGGCTGCTTGACTGATAGTAAGAAAAAAGTGTGGCAGGCTACAGAAGGATACAGATGAATTGGTTATTTGGAACATCGGTGGCAGATGGAATTTAACCCTGAAAAGTGTGAGTGGAGGCATTTTGGAAGTAGTTACAAGACAAGGATGTACTCAACGAATGGCAGGACACAAGAAGCTCAGATCTCTGAAGGTGGCAGGACAGGGTTAATAGGCTAGCTCTAAAGGTAATGGGATACTTGCCTTTTTCAGTCATGGCACAGCTTATAAGAGCAGGAACATTATATTGGAGCTGCACAGGACTATGGTTAGACCACAATTAGAATACAGTTTACACTAGAGGGGCTGCAGATGAGACTCACCAGGATGTTGCCTGGGACGGAGTAGGTTACTGATGAAGACAGGCTGGATATGCTGAGATAACAAAGTGTGAAGCTGGATGAACACAACAGGCCGAGCAGCATCATATGCTGAGGTTGTTTTCTTTGGAGCAGGCAAGGCTGAGGGTGGGACCTGATAGAGGTGTATAGGATTATGAGGGACATGTACAGGGTGGATAGGAAGGAGCTGTTACTCTTAGTTGAAGGGTCAGCAATAAGGCGCTCATTAAAGGGGGTTTGAGAAACAGTTTTCTCACCCAGAGGGAGGTGAGGGTCTGGAATGAACTGCCTGGGAGGGTAGTTGAGGTGGGAAACCTCACAACCTCATTTTGGAAGGACAAACTTGAAAGCAGAATACAGGGTTAATGGAAAGATTCTTGGCAGTGTGGAGGAGCTGAGGGATCTTGGAGTTCATGTTCACAGTTCCCTGAAAGCTGCCACCCAGGTGGATAGAGTTGTTAAGAAGGTGTATGGTGTGTTAGCTTTCATTAATACAGGGATTGAGTTCAAGAGCCTTGAAGTTATGCTCCAGCTATACGAAAGCCTGGTTCAGCCACATCTGGAGTATTGAGTCCAGTTCTGGTCACCTCATTACAGGAAAGATGTGGAACCATTGGAAAAGGTGCAGATGAGATCTACCAGGATGTTGCCTGGAATGGAGGGAAGGTCTTACAAGGAAAGATTGAGAGAGCGAGGGCTTTTCTCTTTAGAACAACAAAGAATGAGAGGTGACTTGATAGAGGTGTACAATATGATCAGAGGTATAGATAGAGTAGACAGCCAGAGACTTTTTTCCTAGGGTGGAGGTAGCTTTTACAAAGGGGCAGTTTTAAAGGGAGTGGAGGTAGATATCGGCGAGACTTCAGAGGTAGGTTCTTTACTCAGAGGGTGGTCGGGGCATGGAATGCATTGCCGGAGAGGGTAGTGGAGTCGGCCTCATTAGGGACATTTAAGCGGCTGTTAGATAGGCAAATGGATGATAATGTAAGGTAGGGTGGAGGCTAGATAGACCTTAAGTTTAGGGTAATAATTAGGCACAACATCGTGGGCCAAAGGGCCTGCACTGTGCTGTACTGTTCTATGTTCTATGTTCTATAGCAGTCTACAGCATAGAAAAGGCCCCTTCGATGCATTGTGCCCATAATGGTCAAAAATAGCTTCCTAACTATTCAAATCCCATATTCCAACATTTGGCCCGTAGACCTGTATGCCTTGATATTGTAAATGCACACCTAAAAACTTCTTCAATGTTCTGAGGGTTTCTGCCTCTCCCATCCTTACAGGCAGTGAGTTCCAGAGTCCCACTATGTACTGGATGAGAAAATTTTTCTCACATCCCCTTTAAACCTTCCGCACCTTCCCTTAAATTTATGTCCCGGTCATTGATCTCTCCATCAAAGGGAAAAGTTTCTTCTATTGACCTTACTTATGCCCCACAAAATTTTACACAACTCAATCATGTCCTGTCTCCATTTTCTTTATTCTGAGGAAAACAGCCCTAAACTGTCCAATCTCTCTTCGTAACAGAAACTGTCCTTATCCCTATTCACCCTCCCCATGCCCCTCATGATCTTATAAACATCTTTAGTTCATCCTCAGCCTCCAGCACTCCACGGAAAGAGGCTACAGCCTAACCAGCCTCAAACTCTCCAGTTCCAGAAACATCCATGTTAATCTTTTCTGCAAGATTAACAATATCCTTCCTGTAGAAGGCCAGCCAGAGTTGTGCGCAGCACTCCAAAAGGGGCCTCACCAGTGTCCTGTGCAGCCACAACATGACCTCCCAACTCCTATACTCCATGTTATGACCAATGAAGGTGAGAATGCTGGACACCTTCTTCACAACCCTGACTCCCCACAACTCCACTTTCAAGAAACTATGCACCTGAACACTTAGGTCACTTTGTTTGTCAACACTTTCCAGGGCCTTACTATTAGCAATACAAGCCCTGCCTTGGTTTGCCCCAGCAAAATGCAGCAACGGAAATTTATCTAAATTAAACCCTATCTGCCACACCTCGGCCCATTGGCCCATCTGATCAAAGTCCCATTGTACTCAGAGGAAACATTCTTTGCTATCCACAACATCTCCAATTTTGGTGTCATCTGCAAACTTACTAACCATACCTCCTGTGTTCACATCCAAATCATTTATATGAATGATGAAAAGCCGTGGATCCAGCACTATTTCTTGTGACAGACCACAGGTCTCCAGTCTGAAAAATAACCCTCTAACAGTTACCCTCTGTCTCCTCCTTGTGAGCTAATTTTGTATCCAATTAGCTAGCTTCCCTTGTATTCCACATGATCTCACCTTGCTATCCAGCCTATCATCTGGAGCCTTGACATGTGCCTTGCTGAAGTCCATGTAGAAAACCATTCTGTCTTCATCAATCCTCTTTGTCACTTCTTCAAGAAATTCAATCAAACTAGTGAGACGCAATTTCTCATGCACAAAGTCCTAGTCTTTCCAAGTACATGTAAGTTCTGTCCCTCAGAATCCCCCACAACTCACCCCCTACCAATATCAGACTCACCGTTCTATAGTTCTCTGCCTCTTCCTTACCACCTTCCCTAAATAGTGTCACCATGTTAGCCACCCTCCAGTTTTTTGACGTCACACCTGAGGCTATCAATGATACAAAAAGCTCAGCAAGGGGCCCAGTAATCACGTCCCTCGCTTCCCACAGGGTTCTGGGAAACACCTGATCAGGTCCTGAGGATTTATCTGCCTTTATGCATTTTAAAACCTGCAGCACCTCCTCTTATGCATTATGAACTCTTTTTAAACATCAGTATCTATTTCCCCAAGTTCCCCAAGTCCTTCTCCATTGTAAATACTGATACAGAATATTCAATTCGAGTCTTACCCAACGCCATTTTCCGTTGATCAGCCCATGTGACCAATACATCTGTATCCTCCGGTCACCTAAAGCTGCAAACTTCACTATTGACCATCCCACCAACTTTTTGTATCATTGGCAAACTAACTGATCAAGCTTCTGTCATTCAAGTCTAAATTGTTTATATAAATCATAAACAGCAAAAGCTGTAACGCTGAGGTCAGCAGAACACCACTTTTCACAGACATCATCACAAAAACACTCCTCAACCATTACCCTCCGCTACCTGCTGTTCAGCCAATTCTGAATTCAATTTGCCAAGTTTCTGTAGATCCCATGGGCTGTTAACTTTGCTATCAGTCTCGTACGCAGGCCCTTACCAAAAGCCTTCTTGAAGTCCAAGATGAATGCATTGCCCTCATTTGTACACCTGGTCACCAGCATTAGCTGCCCATACCACAGGCCAGGGTTAAAATGTTATTTCAGAGGGCAGTTAAAGGAACCGTGAGTCTGTGTCAGTGATGAGAATACAATGAGGACCAGTACTTCTTCATGATCCAGGAGAACATACCACCTTCATCACCCATTGGACGGATCCTAGCAACTGATTGAAACCATGGAATTGACCACAAGCTGAGCTACAGACCCTTCCCAGCACATTCCAGCTTTCAGATCAATGCCCTCACCTAGAATTCCCTCCTAAATTGCCTCCCATCGCAATAGATCCACAGCAGAGAGTACCTCCCTGTCCCTGCACTCATCCCCAGAACATGCAGATAAGAAGGAGGCTCCTGCTCATTATCTACAGCTTCACCTTCAACACCATAATTACAACCAAATTAATCTCCAAACCCCAAGACCTAAGTATTTGCTCTGTCCTCTGCAACTGGATCTTTGAATTCCTGACCCATAGACACAATCAGAGAGAACAGGCAACAGCACCTCCTCCACTACAATCCTCAATGCTAGTGCCCCACAAGGCTGCAGACTCAGCCCCTTACTGCACTCCCTGTACACTCACTCACTGTAGCATAATGTCATCCTAACTCCATCTACAAGTTTGCTGATGACACCTCCGAGGTAGGCTGTATCTCAAACAGAGAGGGTGTTTTGAGGCATGGTGTAATGATAACAATCTCTCCCTCAACATCAGCAAAATGAAAGAGATGATCATTGACTTCAGGAAGCAATGTGCAGGGTCACCCTTGTCTGCATCAATGGGACTAAGGTGGAGAGCATCAAGTCCAGGTCTATCCACACTGATGCAACAGTCTGTAAAGCACAACAACATCTCTTCTTCCTCAGGCGGCTAAAGAAAGCACCGTAGAAAGCATTATAACTGAATGCATCACGGTTTGGTACAGCAACTGCTGTGCCCAGGGAGTATAAGAAACTGCAGAGAGTTGTAAACACAGGTCAGACCATCACACAAGCCAACCTTCCACCCATTGACTCCACCTATACCTCTCACTGCCTCAGAAAGGTGCCCAACATCATTGAAATCCCCTCCCACCCCCGTTGTAATCTCTCCCTACCTCTTCCATTGGGCAGAAGATACAAAAGTTTAAACACATGAACCAACAGATAACAGTGTCTTCCCTGGTGTTATTAGCCTTTGAATGGACCTCTCAAATCTTACATTTAATGTTGATCTCACTCATTGTGCACCTTCTCTGCAGCTTTAACATTATATTCCTCACTCTGTTCTATCACCCTGTGATTTTTGTGTGATATGATCTGCCTGTGCTGCACTCAAAACAGAACTTTTCACTGTATCTAGGTACATGTGACAATAATAAAACAAGTAAAAGATAATTCTCTGGCCTTCCTTGTCTATGGCTCTCAGATAATCCGTCTAAACTCAAATTAACATGTTCTCAGTTAATGTGTCATTGGCCCAGTACTGAACCCCAAGATACTACAAGTTGTTTTTATTTATCCATGAGATGTGGGCATCACTGGCTGAGCTAGAATTCATTACACAGCCGTCAATGCCTTTCAACTGAATGGCTTGCTATGCCATTTCGGAGGGCAGTTGGGAATCAACCACATGACTGTGGGCCTAGAATAACATATAAGATACACCAGGTTGTGACGGCAGATTTCCTGCCGGACTGGAACCAATGTCCTCGGGGCTGCTTTTGCAAATGCTGTTGGGGAGGGTTTAAACTAATGTGGCAGGGCGATGGGAACCAGATGAGGAGGTTAGTGGACAGTAAGGAGGTAGCAACTAAAGCCTGGAAGGAACTAGATAATGAAGTCAGTGTGACTAAGGGGAAGAGTAGGCAGAAAGCAGATGATGAACACAGAGGAACAGGTGGCGTGAAGTACATTTGTTTTCATGCGAGAAGTGTAGTAGGTATGGCAGATGAACTTAGGGCTTGGATTAGTACCTGGAAGTATGATGTTATTGCTATTACTGAGATTTGGTTGAGGGAAGGGCCAGATAGGCAACTAAATATCCCAGAATACAGATGTTTCAGGCAGGATAGACAGGGAGATAAAAGGGGTGGAGGAGATGAATTACTGGTGAAAGATGATATCACTGTGCTGAAGGAGAGCAAAATGGAGAACTCGAGCAATGAGGCAGTATGGGCAGAGCTCTGAAATAGGAAGGGTGCAGTGACAATGTTGGGGCTTGTACTACAGGCCTCAACAGCCAGCGCGAGATAGAGGCACACGTGTGTAGACAGATTATGGAAAGACGTAGGAACAACAGGGTGGAGGAGATGGGAGATTTTAATTTTCCCAACATTGACTGTGATTCATTTAGTATTAGGGGTTTAGATGGAGCAGAATATGTAAGGAGCATCCAGGAGAGTTTTATCAACGAGTATGTAAATAATCCAACTCAGAAAGGGGCCACACTGGACCTGGTGTTGGGGAATGAGTCCAGCCAGGTGGAAGTTACAGTAGGGGATTACTTTGGGAATAGTGACCACAATTCCGTAAGATTTAGAACACTGATGGACAAAGACGAGAGTGGTCCTAAAGGAAGAGTGCTGAATTGGGGGAAGGCCAACTATAGCAAGATTCAGCAGGAGCTGGGGAATGTGGATAGGGAGCAGTTGTCTGAGGGTAAATCCACATTTGATATGTGGGAGGCTTTTAAAGAGAGGTTGATGAGAGTGCAGGACAGACATGTCTCTGTGAAAATGAGAGATAGAAAGGGCAAGATTCGGGAGCCATGATAGGTGAAATTGTGAGACTAGCTAAGAGGGAAAAGGAAACATACGTATGGTCTCCCCTCCCCCACTGCATCCCAAAACCAGCCCAGCCTGTCTCCGCTTCCCTAACCTGTTCTTCCTCTCACCCATCCCTTCCTCCCACCTCAATCCGCACCTCCATTTCCTACCTACCACCTCATCCCGCCTCCTTGACCTGTCCGTCTTCCCTGGACTGACCTATCCCCTCCCTACCTCCTCACCCATACTCTCCTCTCTACCTATCTTCTTTTCTCTCCATCTTCAGTTCGCCTCCCCCCTCTCCCTATTTATTCCAGAACCCTCACCCCATCCCCCCCTCTGATGAAGGGTCTAGGCCCAAAACGTCAGCTTTTGTGCTCCTGAGATGTTGCTTGGGCTGCTGTGTTCACCCAGCTCCACACTTTATTATCTTGGATTCTCCACATTCTACAGTTTCCATTATCACTCATACATAAAGTCTAGGCGACTGAAAACAGACAAAGCTTTGGAAGAATATCGGGAAAGTGGGACCAATCAGAAATGAGGAATTAAGAGGGCTAAAAGGGGTCATGAAGTATCTTTAGCAAACAGTGTTAAGGAAAATCCCAAACCCTCTTATTCCTACATAGGGAGCAAGAGGGTAACGAGAGAAAGGGTTGGCCCACTCAAGGACGAAGGAGAGAAGTTATGTGAAGAATCACAGAAAAGGAGTGAGATTCTTAATGAGTACTTTGCGTTGGTATTCACAGAGGCGAGGGGCATGACAGATGTTGAGGTTAGGGATAGATGTTTGATTACTCTAGGTCAAGTCGGCACAAGGAGGGGGAAGTGTTGGGTATTCTAAAAGGCATTAGGGTGCACAAGTCCCCAGGTCCGACAGGATCTATCCCAGGTTACTGAGCGAAACGAGAGAGGAAATAGCTGGGCCTTAACAGATATCTCTGCAGCATCCTTAGACAAGGGTGAGGCCCGGAGGACTGGAGACTTGCTAATGTTGTCCCCTTGTTGAAGAAGGGTAGCCTAGATAATCCAGGTAATTATAGACCGGTGAGCCTGACGTCAGTGGTGGGGAAGCTGCTGGAGAAGATACTGAGGAATAGGATCTATTTACATTTGCAAGAAAATGGGCTTATTCGTGATAGACAACATGGTTTTGTGCAGGGAAGGTCATGTCTTACTGACTTGATAGAATTCTTTGAGGAAATGACAAAGTTGATAGATGAGGGAAGGGCTATAGATGTCATATTCATGGACTTCAGTAAGGCATTTGATAAGGTTCCCCATGGTAGGCTGATGGAGAAAGTGAAGTCACGTGGGGTCCAGGGTGTACTAGCTAGATGGATAGAGAACTGGCTGGGCAACAGGAGACAGAGAGTTGCAGTTGAAGGGAGTTTCTCAAAATGGAGAACTGTGACCAGTGGTGTTCCACAAGGATCCGTGTTGGGACCACTGTTGTTTATGATATATATAAGTGCTCTGAAGGAAGGTATAGATGGACTGATTAGCAAGTTTGCAGATGACACTATGATTAGTGGGGTAGCAGATAGTGAAGGGGACTGTCGGAGATTACAGCAGAATATAGATACACTGGAGAGTTGGGCAGAGAAATGGCAGATGGAGTTCAATCCAGGCAAATGCGAGGTGATGTATTTTGGAAAATCCAATTCAAGAGCAAACTATATAGTCAGTGGAAAAGCCCTGGGAAAATTGATGTACAGAGAGATCTGGGTGTTCAGGGCCATTGTACCCTAAAGGTGGTAACGCAGGATGATAGAGTGGCCAAGAAGGCATACAGCATGCTTTCCTTCATCGGACCGGGTATTGAGTACAAGAGTCGGCAGGCCATGTTACAGTTGTATAGGACTTTGGTTCGGCCACATTTGGAGTACTGTGTACAGTTCTGGTCGCCACATTACCAAAAGGATGTGGATGCTTTGGAGAGGGTGCAGAGTAGGGTCACCAGGATGTTGCCTGGTATGGAGGGTGCTAGCTATGAAGAGAGGTTGTGTAGATTAGGATAATTTACATCACAAAGACAAAGGTTGAGGGTGTGACCTGATGGAGTCTACAAAATCATGAGGGGTATAGACAGGGTGGCTAGAAAGAAGTTTTTTCTCCAGAGTGGGGGACTCAATTACTAGGGGTCATGATTCCAAGGTGAGAGGGAAAAAGTTTAAGGGAGATATGTGTGGAAGATTCTTTCCGCAGAAGGTGGTGGGTGCCTGGAACACGTTGCCAATGGAGGTGGTAGAGGTGGGCACGATAGCATCAGTTGAGATGTATCTAGACAGATACATGAACAGGCAGGGAGAAGAGGGATACAGAGCTTGGAAAATAGGTGACAGGTTTAGACAGAGGATCTGGATTGGCACAGGCTTGGAGGGCCGAAGGGCCTGTTCCTGTGATGTAATTTTCTTTGTTCTTTGTTCTTCCCTAAAGGACATTATTGGACCAGATCATAGCTTCACAACATGATTACTGAGATTGAATGCCAGTTCCAGATGTTTTTAACTGAACCTTACCCCGCCCTAATCCAGTTCTAAACTCTATCACCTCATGCAGCCCCTACACCCCTCCCTATCTCTGTAACCTCCTCCAACCCCTACACCCCCTCCCTATCTCTGTCACTTCCTCCAGCCCCTACACCCCCTCCCTATCTCTGTAACCCCCTCCAGCCGCTACACTGTCTCGCTGTCTCTGGAATCTCCTGCAATACCACACACTTCCTGTTCTCTTTAGAACTTAATGAAACATTTGTCAGGCAACAACTAGAGTATTGATACATTTTAGAAGGTGGAGCTTGAATGCAGAATACAAAGTTAGTGGCAGGATTGTCAGCAGTGTGGAGGAAGAGAGGGGTTAAAATTGTAGCAGAGATAATGGGAACTGCAGATGCTGGAGAATCAGAGATAATAAAGTGTGAAGCTGGATGAACACAGCAGGCCCAGCAGCATCTCAGGAGCACAAAAGCTGACGTTTCGGGCCTAGACTCTTCATCAGAAAAGGGGGATGGAGAGAGGGTTCTGAAATAAATAGGAAGAGAGGGGGAGGCGGATCGAAAATGGATAGAGGAGAAGATAGTTGGGGAGGTGACAGACAAGTTAAAGGGGTGGGGATGGAGCCTGTAGACGTGAGTATAGATGGGGAGGTAGGGAGGAGATAGGTCAGTCCGGAAGGATGGACAGGTCAAGGGGGCAGGATGAGGTTAGGAGGTAGGGAATGGAGGTCCGGCTTGAAGTGGGAGGAAGGGATGGGTGAGAGAAAGAACAGGTTAGGGAGGCGGGGACAAGCTGGGCTGGTTTTCGGATGCAGTGGGGGGAGGGGAGATTTTGAAGCTTGTGAAGTCCACATTGATACCATTAGGCTGCAGGGATCCCAAGCGGAATATGAGTTGCTGTTCCTGCAACCTTCGGGTGGCATCATTGTGGCACTGCAAGAGGCCCAGGATGGACATGTCGTCTAAGGAATGGGAGAGGGAGTTAAAATGGTTCGCGACTGGGAGGTGCAGTTGTTTATTGCGAACTGAGCGGAGGTGTTCTGCAAAGCGGTCCCCAAGCCTCCGCTTGGTTTCCCCAATGTAAAAGATGCCACACCGGGTACAGTGGATGCAGTATACCACATTGGCAGATGTGCCGGTGAACATCTGCTTGATGTGGAAAGTCACCTTGGGGCCTGGAATGTGGGTGAGGGAGGAGGTGTGGGGGCAAGTGTAGCACTTCCTGCGGTTGCAGGGGAAAGTGTCAGGTGTGGTGCGGTTGGATGGGAGTGTGGAGCGGACAAGGGAGTCACGGAGAGAGTGGTCTCTCCGGAAGGCCAACAAGGGTGGGGATGAAAAAATGTCTTTGGTGGTGGGGTCGGATTGTAGATGGCAGAAGTGTCGGAGGATGATGCGTTGTATCCGGAGGTTGGTGGATCATGACCAAGCACCAAACCATCATCCCCCAAACCATCCACGATCTCATCACCTCAGATGACCTCCCACCCACAGCCTCCAACCTCATTGTTCCCCAGCCCCGCACCACCCGCTTCCATCTCCTTCCCAAAATAAACAAACCCGCCTGCCCTGGTCGACTTATTGTCTCAGCCTGTTCCTGCCCCACCGAACTCATCTCCACCAATCTGGACTCCATTTTCTCCCCTTTGGTCCAGGAACTCCCCACCCACGTCCGTGACACCACCCACGCCCTCCACCTCTTCCAGAACTTCCAATTCCCTGGTCCCCATCAACTCATTTTCACCATGGACGTCCAGTCCGTATATACCTGCATTCCCCATGCAGATGTCTTCAAGGCCCTCCGTTTCTCCCTGTCCTGCAGGCCTGACCAGTCCCCCTCCACCGACACCCTCATCCGCCTGGCCGAACTTGTCCTCACCCTCAACAACTTCTTCTTCAACTCCTCCCACTTCCTACAGACAAAGCGGGTGGCTATGGGTACCCGCATGGGCCCAGGCTATGCCTGCTTCCTTTTAGGTTACGTGGAACAGTCCCTCTTCCGTACCTACACAGGCCCCAAAGCCCATCTCTTCCTCCGTTACATCGATGACTGTATCGGAGCCACCTCATGCTCCCACGAGGAGCTTGAGAAGTTCATCCACTTCATCAACACCTTCCACCCCAACCTCAAGTTCACCTGGACCATTTCCAACACATCCCTCACCTTTCTGGACCTCTCAGTCTCCATCTCAAGCAACCACCTACAACCGATATCGATTTCAAGCCCGCAGACTCCCACAACTACTGAGAATACACCTCCTCCCACCCACCTTGCTGCAAAAATTCCATCCCCTATTCCCAATTTCTCCGCCTCTGCTGCATCCAGGATGAGGCATTCCACTCCCATACATCCCAGATGTCCACGTTCTTCAAGGACCGCAACTACCCCCATCCCCCGCCGCAGTTTCAACAACACCCTCGACCGTTTCTCCCACATTTCCCGCACCTGATCCCTCACACCACGCCACGCAATAACTGCTAAAAGAGAATCCCCCTCGTCCTCACATACCACCCCATCAACGCCCGGATACAACGCATCATCCTTCGACACTTCCGCCATCTACAATCCGACCCCACCACCAAAGACATTTTTCCAACCCCATCCTTGTCTGCTTTCCGGAGAGACCACTCTCTCTGTGACTCCCTTGTCCGCTACACACTCCCCTCCAACCCCACCACACCCAGCACCTTCCCCTGCAACCGCAGGAAGTGCTACACTTGCCCCCACACCTCCTCCCTCACCCACATTCCAGTCCCCAAGAAGACTTTCCACTTCAAGCAGATGTTCACCTGCACATCCGCCAATGTGGTATATTGTATCCACTGTACATGGTGTGTCTTCCTCTACATTGGGGAAACCTCCCAGTTGCGAACCATTTTAACTCCCCCTCCCATTCCTTAGATGACATGTTCATCATGGGCCTCCTGCAGTGCCACAATGATGCCACCCGAAGGTTGCAGGAACAGTAACTCATATTCCTTCCCCCACCGCATCCCAAAACCAGCCCACCTCATCCCCGCCTCCCTAGCCTGTTCTTCCTCTCACCTATCCCCTCCTCCCACCTCAAGCTGCACCTCCATTTCCTACCTACTAACCTCATTCTGCCGCCTTGACCTGCCCATCCTCCCCGGACTGACCTATCCCCTCCCCCCATCCCCACCTATGCTCACCTCTACAGGCTCCATCCCCGCCCCTTTAACTTGTCTGTCACGTCTCCACCTATCTTCTCCTCTATCCATTTTCCATGTGCCTCCCCCTCTCTCCCTATTTATTTCACAACCCTCTCCCCCTCCCCCTTTTCTGATGAAGGGTCTCAGCCCAAAACGTCAGCTTTTACGCTCCTGAGATGCTGCTTGAGCTGCTGTGTTCATCCAGCTTCACACTTTGTTTTCTATGGAGGAAGAGAGAGATGTTGGTGTACACATCCACTGATCCCTCAAAGTTCCCACCCAAGTTGATAGGGTTGTAAAGAAGGCATATGGTGTATTGGCTTTCATTGACAGGGGAATTGAGTTTAAAAGCCACAAGGTTATGCTGTAGCTCTATAAAACTCTAGTTAGCCCACATTTGGAATATTGTGTTCAGTTCTGGTTGCCTCATTATAGAAGAATGTGGAAGCTTTAGAGAGGGCGCAGAGGAGATTTACCAGGATGCTGCCTGGACTGGAGGGCAGGTCTTATGAGGAAAGGTTGAGGGAGCTTGGGCTTTTCTCATTGGAGTGAAGAAGGATGAGAGGTGACTTGATAGATGATGAGAGGCACAGATAGAGTGGATAATCAGAGACGTTTTCCCACGGCAGAAATGACTATTACAAGGGGGCATAATTTTAAGGTGATTGGAGGAAGGTATAGGGGAGATGTCAGAGGTAGGTTCTTTACACAGAGAGTTGTGTGCTGCCGGCAGTGGTCGTGGAAACAGATACATTAGGGACATTTAAACGTCTCTTGGATAGGCACATGGAGGATAGTAAAATGTAGGGTATGCAGGGTAGGTTGATCTTAGTAGGATAATAGGTTGTCACAGGCATGATGGGCCAAAGGGCCTGTTTCACTGTGGTAAGACTCTGTGACTATCTCTGTAAAGTCACCCAGCCCAGGAAGTGTTTGATATGCCTGTTACACAATGCTAACCCTGACATTTTCAATCATGTTCTCCCGACAGGTCTCGGCCACAGATGCTGACAGTGGGAGCTTTGGAGCCATCACTTATTCCATCGGCTCTGGCATTGGCAGTTCGCCTCCTGTTCAGTTCAGTATTGACCAATACTCTGGCAGAATTTGCACCACAAGCCAACTGGATCGAGATGAGGGGCCCAATCATTATGAATTCACAGTGACAGCAATTGATGGGGTAAGAAATATATCCAGCTAACCAGAACCATGGACGTACAGGGAGTTTTACTTCATATCTAATGGCATACTGTTCAAGATAGAAAGTGAAGGTGCTGAACTCTTAGAGCCCTGTCAAGTAATTTTCCACAAGTGTGGCATGTACAGAATCTCCTGGGAAAACATTTGGTGCTTCAGACCGTCTTAAGATTTGATGTGCTCGGTGTTTTAGCAGGTCAAAAATCTCCAGGGCCTGATGAGATGTATCTCTGGCAGCTATGGGATTCAAGGGAGGAGATTGCTGGGATCTCGGTGGAGATATTTACCACTTCACTGGCCCCGGGTGAAGTGCTAGATGACAGGAGGATGGCTAATGTAGTTCCTTTGCTCATGAAGGGCAGTAGGGATATGCCAGGTAATTACAGACCAGTTAGTCTAATGTCATTGGTCGGAAAATTTGAAAGTAAGGGTTGATCAGGAATAGTCAATATAGATTTGTTAGAGATCAAATCTGTCTCACTTAATTGAGTTTTTGAAAACTACATGGGAGTGCTTTTGTTGTGGTTTATATTGACTTCAGTATGGCCTTCGACAGTGTAAATGATAGACTGATCTCTGTGTTGTCTATGGCTCAGGAGAGGTCTGGAACATCAGTGTGTTATTGTAGTTGTCAGATACTGTGATCTGGGCCTTCATATTGCTGTAGGCAGGAGAGGAATCTACTGCTCATCTGAACGCCCAGAATCCACACTGCCCTCCTCACTGTTTATAATTCATCTAAGTTTACTGTCATCCATAAACTTTGAAATTGTCCCCTGCACAGCAAGATCCAGATCATTAATATATATCAGAAAAAGCGCTGTAACACCGATCCACTGCAAACCTTCCACCAGCCTGAAAAATACTCGTTGACCATTATTCTGTTTGCTGCACTCAGTCAGTTTTGTATCCACATTGCTACTGCACCTCTATGGCATGACCTGTAGCTTCCTTTGCCAGTCTATAGTGTGGCACTGTCTCAAACACCTGCTGGAAATTCCATGTAATGCCCTCATCGAGCCTTTCTGTTACCCCTTCAACAAACTCCACAAAGTTAGCTAAAGTTCCGTGTCACCTACTTTGCAAACAGGATGGAACATTGAACAGGGTGTGAGCCAGTGGGACAACCCACATTTAGGATACATCTTGGTAGTTTGGTGAACTTTGCTGACTAGCAATGGTGTTGACTGCACCCAAAGCAGATGATTAATTATGGGGGATAATGGGAACTGCAGATGCTGGAGAATTCCAAGATAATAAAATGTGAGGCTGGATGAACACAGCAGGCCAAGCAGCATCTCAGGAGTATAAAAGCTGACGTTTCGGGCCTGGACCCTTCATCAGAGAGCCTCTCTGATGAAGGGTCCAGGCCCGAAACATCAGCTTTTGTGCTCCTGAGATGCTGCTTGGCCTGCTGTGTTCATCCAGCCTCACATTTTATTATCTTGATTGATTATGGGCCTTTGTTTGGTGTCCATCGCTGCCAAGGTGTCACTGGTACAGCCTTTCTCTTTCCCAGAAGACACCTCTTGAAGACTTTAGTCGGTAAATAGGTGAAGATAGATCATAGAACAGTACAGCACAGGACAGGCCCTTTGGCCCACGATGTTGTGCCAAACTTTTACCTGAAACCTAAGGTTCTATCTAACCTCCACAGCTTCCTTATACTGTCATCGAAAGCTAGTTAAATGAGCCTGTCTATAAGCTCTTCAGGGAAATCTTACTCATGTCCTTTCCTGTAGCATCTCATCACAAAGTTGCCAATAGACTCTCAAAGTTTTTGTCTATATGACACGAGCCAAAGTATAATAATCCAGAAGTTTATTTGTGTCTAATTTGGTCCATAAGTATTCTCCTGCCCTTCTCTGAATTTTTGTCATCATTCTCAGAAACATTTGTCTTTTTGTTGAAGGTCTGTGGGTTTTTTTATTGAAGGTGAGTGCAGAGCTTGTTTGTTCTTGTCTTTTGCTTCGTTTGCTTTTCTGTCCTTTCATTTCTCCTCTTTTGTTTCTTTCTTCTTTTATTTATCGCTGG
The DNA here is from genome assembly GCF_030684315.1 of Stegostoma tigrinum. Taxonomy (NCBI): domain Eukaryota; kingdom Metazoa; phylum Chordata; class Chondrichthyes; order Orectolobiformes; family Stegostomatidae; genus Stegostoma; species Stegostoma tigrinum. Next base: position 114,569,266 of record NC_081359.1, on the reverse strand, counting down.
TGTACCCCTGTTATGAGTGTTGCTGTGTTTGGTGTGGTCTGTTTCCTAAATAAAGGGATTTCACGGCAGGTAAGGGCTGGTGATGTCACATCAGCTTTGATACCTTATTGGAGAAATGAGAAGGAGAATTTCAGACAAAATGGCACCGACCTGAGCTCATTCTAGCTTAGCCAAATGTTTCGATTAGCTTTTCAATCAGTTCCAGTGGTAGTGGGCTCAGGGGCCTCAACGTAGGCATGGTTCTTGGGCAGGTGGCTACAGCCTTGTGTGAGGATGTTACAGCAGAAATATCAAGCCTGTGAAGAGAAAGCACCCATCTCTCTTCATCTGTCTATCCCTCTGTCCCTCCTTCCCTGAGAAGTAACAGGAAGCCCCCGGTAGCTCGCCACCTTCACTCTCCTTGCTCCATGAGTTTAATGGAGAAACCACCTCAGAGCCACCAGAAAGACAAATGCTCAAACAGTGAATGCGAGAGTAAGAATCGATATGTCATCAGCTTTGAATGGAATTGAAACAACTTGAAAGAAAACAACTCACTAACACCTGTGATGCGGCTTGGTGCCATAACTGTGCTACTTTGATTTTACCCCAATCCCTAAAGCTTATGTCTTATCTTTATGTCTCTTTATATCTGTTGGGGAACTTTAAAAAGGAATAGAGTTTCAATTACAGAGATTAATGCATGTTTATTATTTACCATTAGTTAAAAGTAGTTTGATTTCAATAAACAGTTTTTTTGTGAATGTTAAGCCTGGTGGTATTCCTTTGAACCTGAATTATTCAGTCAGGTAGAATTGGACAGTTTGGTGGTTTAATAAGATTTTCATATTTATAATGTCTCTGGGAATAGTAAGGCTTGATTTGCAGCACATTAGCCAGTGAGTTGTGACACCTGGAAGAGATCTTTTATCTGATGTTTATTTATTGTTACTGTCAGGAAACAAGCTGAAGCTTCATTTTGGATTTTTCATCGCAGCAGCACATGGCTTGTTACTGTAAGTTACCAAATGTTTTGAGATCCAAGGCAGTGTAATCTTCAGTGGGGTTTTCAAAAATCTGCAAATGGGACCTTGGAGTCATTTATAAGCAGGTCCCTGCTGCTTAGCAATGTACTGGTTACCCAGAACAGTTCTGTCCCCTTGATCTGTTGTAGCTGCAGTAATGAGCTGTTTCCCTTCAGTGAGCTATGACTTCTTAGTGAGGAGTTTATATGTTCACTCCTACAACATAAGAATGAGTGACATTGTACTGAAAGATTCAATTGACTTTTAGACAGTTCCTTGTATCTAGCTATTGCAATCAGAGGGTCATGTGAACCAGGGCTGAGCCATTTGGATACGAACTGGAGCACATGCCTGTCAGTGTGTCATGCTGCAAGAGAGCTCAGTAAGATGGAGAGTGAGAACTTCATACCCTCAGAACACATGTACCATCATGGCACCCAACACCATGGGCACATCACAAACTAGGAATGACACACCAGTGGGCAGAGGAATTTCTGTGAGGAACAGTTTCAGGGCTTGTGATAAATCCACTATTAAATTCTCACTCTGTGTCTCTACCTCTCCCCAGGGTGGCCTGAAGTCAATGGCCTATGTGAAAGTTTACGTGGACGATATCAATGACAACAGGCCGCTGTTTTACCCAGCCCAGTATGCAGCCAGCCTCAGCACACAGAGTTTACCAGGCACTGCTGTGCTCAGAGTATCTGCTTTTGATAAGGATGTTGGACGGAATGGAAAAGTGACCTATCAGATTGTATCAGGAAACCTGCTGTCATTATTCACACTGAACAGGGCCACAGGTGAGTGCTTTTGTCCCAACCTCTTGTGACCAAACACAGAAAGAGTCCAAGATAATAAAGTGTGAGGCTGGATGAACACAACAGGCCCAGCAGCATCTCAGGAGCACAAAAGCTGACGTTTCGGGCCTAGACCCTTCATCAGAAAAGGGGGAGGGGGAGAGGGAACTGGAATAAATAGGGAGAGAGGGGGAGGCGGACCAAAGATGGAGAGTAAAGAAGATAGGTGGAGAGGAGAGCATAGGTGGGGAGGTAGGGAGGGGATAGGTCAGTCCAGGGAGGACGGACAGGTCAAGGAGGCGAGATGAGTTGGTAGGTAGGAAATGGAGGTGCAGCTTGAGGTGGGAGGAAGGGATGGGTGAGAGGAAGAACAGGTTAGGGAGGCAGAGGCAGGCTGGACTGGTTTTGGGACGCAGTGGGGGGGAGGGGACGAGCTGGGCTGGTTTTGGGATGAAATGGAGGGAGAGGAGATAACTCGCTGTTAGCTCCCTGACTGAGCTAACTCAGTGTCCTTGTTGTAACACTCAGTGAGAATCTCTCCCTGAAACATTGCTGCTGTGTGTCATCATGTCCGTTTGTTTTTGTTGGGACATTTCCTGCCCTCTGGGAACTTCCTGTTCAACATTTGGCCTTCACCTTCAGCTGTAAGAAACTGATTGTTCTCTTCAGACTGTGTTCACTCAGCTCCCCCACCCCCACCCCCACCCTCACCCTCACACAACTCTCCCTGTCCACCCTCCCACTCCCTCTCCCTGTTCCACTCTCCCACTCCCTCTACCTCTCCCTGTTCCACTCTCCCACTCCCTCTACCTCTCCCTGTCCACTCTCCCACTCCCTCTACCTCTCCCTGTTCCACTCTCCCACTCTCTCAACCTCTCCCTGTCCACCCTCCCACTCCCTCTCCCTGTTCCACTCTCCCACTCCCTCTACCTCTCCCTGTTCCACCCTCCCACTCTCTCTACCTCTCCCTGTTCCACCCTCCCACTTCCTCTACCTCTCCCTGTTCCACTCTCCCACTCCCTCTCCCTGTTCCACCCTCCCACTCTCTCTACCTCTCCCTGTTCCACTCTCCCACTCTCTCAACCTCTCCCTGTCCACCCTCCCACTCCCTCTCCCTGTTCCACTCTCCCACTTCCTCTACCTCTCCCTGTTCCACTCTCCCACTCCCTCTACCTCTCCCTGTTCCACTCTCCCACTCCCTCTACCTCTCCCTGTTCCACTCTCCCACTCCCTCTACCTCTCCCTGTTCCACTCTCCCACTCCCTCTACCTCTCCCTTTCACTCTTCTCCCTTTGGTCTACCCTGGCCCTTCAACTTTACCCCACACTCTCCCTACTTCATCCTCCCTCCTCCACTCTCTCCCCACACTCCCTGCTCCACTCTTCACACCCTTGCTCCTCCACTCTCTCCCCTCCCTCCCTCCTCCACTCTCTCCCCTCCTTCCCTCCTCCACTCTCTCCCCACAGTCCCTCCTCCACTCTTCACACCCTTCCTCCTCCACTCTCTGCCCACCGACCCTGCCCCTCTCTCCCCACCATCCCTCCTCCACACTCTCCCCACCCTCCCTCCTCCTCCCACCCCACCCTCCCTCCTCCACTCTTCACACACTCCCTTCTCCACTCTCTCCCCAGACTCCCTTATCCTCTCTCCCCAACCACAGGGGGTTTATTTTGTGAGTTGTTGATGATGGAATCTTGTCTCCCACCTGACAGTTCAGAGTCACTCCAATTCTCTCTAATCTCTCTGTCGCTCTACCTTTCTCTATCTCTCTATTTCTCTATCTCGCTGTCACTCTCTCTCTGTCACTGTCCCTCTATTTCTATATCACTTTTTCATTCTCACTTTCTCCCACTCTCTCATTCTCTCTCCATCACTCCATCTCGCTATCCTTCTCTGCACTGACCCCTGCCCCATGCGCTCACTCTGCACTGACCCCCACCCCACACAGTCTCTCTGCACTGACCCCTGCCCTGTACAGTCACACTGCACTGACCCCTACCCCATGCAGTCTCTCTGCACTGCCCTCTGCCCCACACAGTCTCTCTGCACTGACCCCTGCCCTGTACAGTCACTCTGCACTGACCCCCACCCCACACAGTCACTCTGCACTGACCCCCACCCCACACAGTCTCTCTGCACTGCCTTCTGCCCCACACAGTCACTCTGCACTGACCCCTGCCCCGTACAGTCACTCTGCACTGACCCCCACCCCACACAGTCACTCTGCACAGACCCATGCCCTGTACAGTCACTCTGCACTGACCCCTGCCCCATACAGTCACTCTGCACTGACCCCCACCCCACACAGTCACTCTGCACTGACCCCCACCCCACACAGTCACTCTGCACTGACCCCTGCCCCGTACAGTCACTCTGCACTGACCCCTGCCTCGTACAGTCACTCTGCACTGACCCCCACCCACACAGCCTCTCTGCACTGACCCCTGCCCCGTATAGTCACTCTGCACTGACCCCCACCCCACACAGTCTCTCTGCACTGCCCTCTGTCACACACAGTCATTCTGCACTGACCCCCACCCCGCACAGCCACTCTGCACTGACCCCTGCCCCGTACAGTCGCTCCACATTGACCCCTGCCCCACACGGTTGCTCTGCACTGAACCTGTCACACAGACATTGACCAGTAGTTTCTGGTGAAGTTTGAGGATCAGTTTGAATGTTCTGCCTGATGCAGCAGTAACACTGTCACTCTTTCTGGTTTGGCCATTGTGTTTGATCTGCCTGAATGGTGCTGCACTGTCTTTTTGAGCAGAAGGAGAGCCAGGGCCTGGATGAGGCAGGTGTAGCTCGGTCCCAGGGTCACACCTTACCGTATGGTGTTATAAATGTCACTGGATGCTGGCCAGGAGTACAGGCAGCTGTCTCCCTGTTCCTGTGGCCTGGTCAATTTCCTGCATCAACTAACAGCACTCAGACGTGCCAAGATACGCTCTGCAGTAAGCAGCAAAGGCTTAAGATAATTTCTTCTTGAATAAGAATTGGCAGATTGTCCTGAGATTCACAGACAGTGAACATACTGCTCCCAAAACCAGTCACAGGCAGCTGGCCACAGACAGCCATTAGCCTTTGGCCAGTGTTCAGTGCAGTCAGACCCTTTAATGGTCTCATTCCACAGCCATCTCTTATTGTTCTGAGGAATCACACTTGCCTTTTCCAACAGGAAGTCCACAGAACAAGTATAAAAATAAAGTGACAAAAATAACTAATCAAATTTTCTCTGGAAACTCAGGAAAAAAAGAAATCCTGTTGATTCCTAATTCTGTGAGGAGTAAACATGGGCGGTGGATATGTGTTGTGCCAAATAGCATGGTTTGTGGTCAGGGGTCAGGGGTCGATATGCACTCTGTGTATATGGGGTCAGGCCATGGTTGGGTTGCAGTTGATCTAATAATTGGGGTCCGTTCCCTGAAAGTAAAACTGTTTCTTGTTGTGACAGGTGTCCTGTCCCTTGTTGCTCATGTACATGACAGGGCAGGGACAGTCCAGCAACTGGTCATCTCGGCCCAGGATGCAGGAGGCCTCACATCATTGGTCAATGCCATGGTGAACATCAGCATCGTTTCGGGTACAGTCTCACCACCACTCTTTGAACAAGCTCAGTATTTCTTCACCATCCCTGAAGATGTGAGGAGAGGGTCCCATATTGGCTCTGTCAGGGCTGTAAACTCTCCAGGTGAGTCTGGGACATTTCAGATGACATAGGCTGTGGACCCTGGTCAAGAATCACCTTTGATCTCTGCCTAAGACCTTTGACCTGTACCAAAGAAACATGTTCATGATGCTGGAATTCTGTTCAATTTTATGCCACTCTTGTCACATTGTTCACAAAAAGTGTCATCAAACCCTGAACAGCTGAGTCGTTCATGGTGATACATTTAAAATACTCACATCCATCATTCACAAGAGCTTCACTCTGATTGGACATTGGTCATTCTCAGTCTCTTCTCTCTGACTGCGAATCATACAGGACAGGAGAGGACCTTCAGCCCAACAGCTCTGTGCTGACACAAGCACACATTAAATCTACAATTAGAACAAGTGTCCATCGAAGGACTTTACAAAGATTGTGAGATTTTATCCCTCATTTTTCCTCCCAGGCAGTGCATTCCAGAACCATCTGGGTGAAAATTATTTTCATCCATTCGCCTCTAAACCGACTGCCTTTCTCTGTAAAATTATGCTTCCTGACCTTTTAACTGGGGGAGCTACTGCTTCCTATTCATAAAACCCAAAAGAACTACAGATGCTGTAAATCAGTTGCTGGAAAGGCTGAGCAGGTCGGGCAACAGTTCTGAGGAAGGGTCACCAGAACCGAAACATTAATTCTGATATTTTTCTCCACAGATGCTGCCAGACCTGCTGAGTTTTTCCAGCAACTTCTGTTTTTGCTTCCTATTCACCTTGTCCATGCCCCTCAAAATCTTGTACACCTCCAACAGCTCACTATTCATCCATCTCTTGAACACCTCCAACAGCTCACTATTCATCCATCTCTTGTACACCTCCAACAGCTCACTATTCATCCATCTCTTATACGCCTCCAACAGCTCACTATTCATCCATCTCTGCTCCAACAAAAACAACCTGAGATAATCCGGCCTCTCTTCATCACTGACCTGCCCAATTCTAGCAACATTCAGGTGAATCTCCTCTGCAGAGATAATGGGAACTGCAGATGCTGCAGAATCCAAGATAATAAAGTGTGGAGCCGGATGAACACAGCAGGCCAAGCAGCATCTCCTCTGCACTTCTCCCTACAGGGTAGTGACCAGAACTGCACACAGTATTCCAGCTATTGCCGAAACAAAGTCCTGTACGACTCCAGCATTACTCTCCCTGCTTTTAGAAACTGTGTTTCAACTGAAAAAAGCATGTGGCCCATATGCCTTCCCTCGACCTGATGAGATGATGTCTCTGGAGCTGCGGGTTGACTCACTTTGGAGCATCCACGATGCTGAGGAAATCGTGGATAGCACGTTTAGCAAATTGGTCACACCGCAGATTAGGATCACTGAGGGACAAAGGGAATGGGTGACCACAAGGCAGAGAAAAAGCAGGAAGGCAGTGCAGGTGTCCCCTGCCGTCATCTCCCTCCAAAACAGGTAAACCGCTTTGGATACTGTTGGGGGAGATGGCTCACCAGAAAAAGGCAGCAGTAGCCAGGTTCATGGCACCGTGGCTGGTTCTGCTGTAGAGAAGGGCAGGAAAAAAATAAGAGTAGAAGGGCTTTAGTCATAGGGGATTCAATTGAAAGGGGAGTAGATAGGCAGTTCTGCGGTCGAAAACGAGACTTCCAAATGATAAGTTGCCTTCCAGGTGCACGGTTCAGGGACGTCTCAGATCGACTGCAGGACATTGAGGGGAGAGGGGGAAGAGCCAGCTGTGGTGGTGCATATAGGCACCAATAATATAGGTCGAAAATGGGATGAGGGCCTACCAGCGGAATTTACGGAGTTAGGAGCCAAGTTAAAAAGTAGGACCTGAGGTAGGATTCTCAGGATTGCTACCAGTGCCACGTGCTAGTCAGAGTAGAAATGAAAAAATAGGCAGGATAAATGAATGGCTTGAGAGATGGTGCAGAACGGAGAGGTTCAGATTTTTGGGACATGGGAACGGTTCTAGGGAAGGTGGGACTAATACAAATTGGACGGCCTATACCTGGGCAGAACCGGAACCAAAGTCCTAGGGGCTGCTTTTACCAACGCTGTTGGGGAGGGTTTAAACTAATGTGGCAGAGGGGTGGGAACCAGATGACGAGGTTAGTGGACAGTAAGGAGGCAGTAACTAAAGCCTGGAAGGAACTAGATAATGAAGTCAGTGTGACTAAGGGGAAGAGTAGGCAGAAAGCAGATGATGAACACAGAGGAACAGGTGGTCTGAGGTGCATTTGTTTTCATGCGAGAAGTGTAGTAGGTATGGCAGATGAACTTAGGGCTTGGATTAGTACCTGGGAGTATATTATTGTTATTACTGAGACTTGGTTGAGGGAAGGGCCAGATAGGCAACTAAATATCCCAGAATATAGATGTTTCAGGCAGGATAGACAGGGAGATAAAATGGGTAGAGGAGTTGAATGACTGGTGAAAGAGGATATCACAGCTGTGCTGAAGGAGAACACAATGGAGAACTCGAGCAATGAGGCAGTATGGGCAGAGCTCTGAAATAGGAAGGGTGCAGTGACAATGTTGGGGCTTGTACTACAGGCCTCAACAGCCAGCGCGAGATAGATGCACACATGTGTAGACAGATTATGGAAAGACGTAGGAGCAACAGGGTGATGGTGATGGGAGATTTTAATTTTCCCAACATTGACTGTGATTCATTTAGCGTTAGGGGTTTAGATGGAGCAGAATTTGTAAGGAGCTTCCAGGAGGATTTTCTCGAGCAGTATGTAAATAATCCAACTCAGAAAGGGGCCACACTGGACCTGGTGTTGGGGAATGAGTCCAGCCAGGTGGAAGTTACAGTAGGGGATTACTTTGGGAATAGTGATCACAATTCCGTAAGATTTAGAACACTGATGGACAAAGATGAGAGTGGTTCTAAAGGAAGAGTGCTGAATTGGGGGAAGGCCAACTATAGCAAGATTCGGCAGGATCTGGGGAATGTGGATTGGGAGCAGCTGTTTGAGGGTAAATCCACATTTGATATGTGGGAGGCTTTTAAAAGGGAGGGTGATGAGAGTGCAGGACAGACATGTTCCTGTGAAAATGAGAGATAGAAAGGGCAGGTTTAGGGAACCGTGGATGACAGGTGAAATTGTGAGACTAGCTAAGAGGAAAAAGGAAACATACATAAGGTCTAGGCGACTGAAAAGAGACAAAGCTTTGGAAGAATATCAGGAAAATATTACCAGTCAGAAACGAGGAATTTAGAGGGCTAAGAGGAGTCACAGAATATCTTTAGCGAACAGGGTTAATGAAAATCCCAAAGCCTTTTATTCGTACATAAGGAGCAAGAGGGTAACTAGAGAAAGGGTTGACCCAATCAAGGACAAAGGAGGGAAGTTACACTAGGAGTCAGAGAAAATGAGTGACATTCTTAATGAGTACTTTGCGTCGGTATTCACAGAGGAGAGGAACATGACGGATGTTGAGATTAGGTATAGATGTTTAATTACTCTAGGTCAAATCAGCATAAGGAGGAGGGAAGTGTTGGGTATTCCAAAAGGTATTAGGGTGGACAAGTCCCCAGGTCCGGACGGGATTTATCCCAGGTTACTGAGGGAAGCGAGAGAGGAAATAGTTGGGGCCTTAACAGATATGTTCGATAGTTAGAGAGTTTTAGTGGAAGGGAGTTTTTCAAAATGGAAAACTGTGACCTGTGGTGTTCCACAGGGATCCGTGTTGGGACCACTGTTGTTTGTGATATATGTAAATGATCTGGAGGAAGGTATACAAGGTCTGATTAGCAAGTTTGCAGATGACACTAAGATTGGTGGAGTAGCAGATTGTGAAGGGGACTGTCGGAGAATGCAGCAGAATATAGATAGATTGGGCAGTTGGGCAGAGAAGTGGCAGATGGGGTTCAATCCAGGCAAATGCAAGGTGATACATTTTGGAAGATCCAATTCAAGCGCAAACTATACAGTAAATGGAAAAGCCCTGTGGAAAATTGATGAACAGAGAGATCTGGGTGTTCAGGTCTATTGTTCCCTGAAGGTGGCAACGCAGGTCAATAGCGTGGTCAAGAAGGCATACGGCATGCTTTCCTTCATCGGACGGGGTATTGAGTACAAGAGTTGGCAGGTCATGTTACAGTTGTATAGGACTTTGGTTCGGCCATATTTGGAGTACTGTGTACAGTTCTGGTTGCCACATTACCAAAAGGATGTGGTTGCTTTGGAGAGGGTGCAGAGGAGGTTCACCAGGATATTGCCTGGCATGGAGGGCGCTAGCTATGAAGAGAGGTTGTGTAGATTAGGATTATTTAGACTAGAAAGACTGAGATTGAGGGGGGGCATGAGAAGTATAGACAGGGTGGATGGCAAGAAGCTTTTTCCAAGAGTGGGGGACTCAATTACTAGGGGTCAAGATTTCAAGGTGAGAGGGGAAAAGTTTAAGAGAGATATGTGTGGAAAGCTCTTTACACAGAGGGTGGTAAGTGCCGGGAACACATCGCCAGTGGAGGTGGTAGAGGCGGGCACGATAGCATCACTTAAGTTGTATCTAGACAGATACATGGATGGGCAGGGAGCAAAGGGATACAGATCCTTGGAAAATAGGTGACAGGTTTAGATAGAGGATCTGGATTGGCGCAGGCTTGGAGGGCTGAAGGGCCTGTTCCTGTGCAGTAATTGTCTTTGTTCTTTGTTTGAGATGCATCCTCAGACATTAAAACAAATTGCTACAGAAATAATGGATGCACTGGTAGTAATCTTCCAGGAATCCTTACATTCCACAAAAGTCCCAGAGGATTGGAAAGCTGCCATGAAAACACTTTTATTTCAAAAGGGAAGCAGGCAGAATACAGATATCTAGAGGCCAATGAGCCTCATGCCTGTTCTTTGGAAAATGTCAGAATCTATAATAATAGCAGAATATCTAGAAATACAGGATATGATCAAGCAGACTCAAGATGGCTTCATGATTTCTGTCTTCTTCTTCACAGAATCACCCTTCATTCTTCTCAACTCCAATCAGTTAAGCCCCAAACATATTATTACCCATCAGGCCCATCTAACCGTCTGATCTCTCTGTCTCTTTCGTGGTAGGTTATCCTGCATACGATCTACCATTCCACCAATTCTTTGTGGTACTGTATGTCCAAACTTACTGATCAACCTCCTAATGTCTAAAGTGTAAATCAATTTTATGAACTACAAACAGCAAGGGCCCTGATCCTAACCCCTCTGGGACCTCACTGCACACAGGCATCTCGTCACTAACCCTGAACCCTTGCCCTTTGCTACCTGCTGCTCAGCAATTGCTGTATGTAATTTGCCAAATTTCCTTGGATTGCATGGGCTATCAGTCACAAACGTTGGACCTTATCAAAGCCTTGCTGAAGCCCAAGTCGATGACATCAAAGCATTTTCCTCATCTACACCTCTTCAAGAAACTAAAGGCAGATGGTCAGACATGACCCCCTTAACAAAGCCATGCTGGCTGTCCTTGATTAATCCCTGCCTCTCCAAATGCATATTCATCCTCTCTTTTGGAATCATTTATTGTTTTCTCACTGCTGTAGTTAGACTGACTACATAATGTCTCTATGTTCTGGGAATGGCTCACAGGAATCTGAAATTAGAGAAATTGTGTCATTGGCCATTTTGGGAACTGGGTAAAATGATTTTTTTTGAGTTGTGACCCATGAAGGAGTGGGACAAGAATACACCCAGGCAATGCCTTCCTTCTCGTGTCCGCTAAACCGCTCTGTACAGTAAAGAGGGTTAAATTTATGTGTGAGCAGGAAATTAAATATTCCTTTCTGTCTGAAGACATTGCTTTCTGTGGTTAAACCAGGTGAATTAATTCAACAAAGAGACAGCTGTGTGAAGAGTTTGTGTGGGTGCAGGTAAACCTCGGGAACATTTTCACAACTTAGCTGGTTCACATCGCTTGACAACTGATTGATGGATTTTTTTCTAATTGACAGGTCACTCAGGCTCTATCTCGTACACAATTTCTTCTGGAGATCCCAATGGTTACTTTGCAATTGGTGTTAGCTCGGGTTTGATCCGGACCAGCATTCCGTTGAACCATGAGTCTCATCCTGTTGTGATTCTGGATGTTCAGGCTAGCAGTGGTTCCCCTCCTGCCTATAGCAGTACGAAAGTCAAGATCACAATATCTGACATCAATGATAACACACCGACGTTCCCCACCTCTTCTGAGTCGATTCTGGTTCCAGAGAACACAGAGATCGGCTCTGTTATCTATACTGTACATGCAGACGATCAGGATAGTGGAGCCAATGGCCAGGTGCAGTTCGACATTGTTTCTAATGAAGACAGGACATTCAGCATCGACCGAACATCTGGGAAGCTGCGCATGATCGGATCTTTGAGCTACGAAACGCTTCCACGCTATGACCTGAAAATTGTGGCTAAAGACAGTGGAGCTCCACAGCTCAGTTCCACCTTCACATTAATCATTCACATTCAGGACGAGAGTGATAACGCCCCAATCTTTGAGACATTGACCTACAGGGTTGAGGTCAAAGAAGGGACAGCTGTTAACACTCGCTTTCTCCAGGTCCGGGCCCTGAGTCAGGACAGCAGAGACAGCCATATCACTTACCACCTGCAGACTGATGGTGACTCAGCCAATTTCGGAATCCTTTCTGAGAGTGGCTGGTTATATGTGAAAAGTGCCCTGGACCGTGAGAACAAAGACCTTTTCAGTTTGACTGTAGTGGCTTCGAGTACTGAGGGTGACCAGAGGAAAACAGGGACTGCCATGGTGCGAGTCTGTATCACTGATGAGAATGACAATGCACCAAAGCTCAGTGAGGACCAATACTTTTTCACCATCCAGGAGAACATGCCACCTTCATCACCCATTGGACGGATCCTAGCAACCGATCGTGACCATGGGATTAACAGCAAACTCACCTACAGACTGCTCCCAGCACATTCCAGCTTTCAAATTGACTCCTTCACCGGTAATTCTCTGGTCTCCCTTCTCTATGCTTCTCTGGTTATCCGCATAAACTCAAATTAACTTACAAAACAAAAACAGAAGTTGCTGGAAAAGCTCAGCAAGTCTGGCAGCACCTGTGAAGAGAAATCACAATTAACATTTCAGATCTGCTGACCCTTCCCCAGAACTGACCCAAAATGTTAACTCTGATTGCTCTCCACAGATGCTGCCAGACCTGCTGAGCTTTTCCAGCAACTTCTGTTTTGTTTCTGGTATAGAACACCTGCAGTTCTTTTGGTTTTTATTCAAAGTAACAACTTCTTGGTTAATGTGTCATCAGACCAGTACTGAGCCCCAAGATACTGCGAGGTTTCTTTATTTATCTGTGGGATGTGGGTATCACTGGCTGAGCCAGAATTTATTACACAGCCCTCAATGCCCTCAAACTGAGTGGATTGCTAGGCTATTTCAGAGGGCAGTTAAGAGTCAATCACGTTACTGTGGATCTGGAATCACACATAGGACAGACCGGGTCATGGCAGCAGATTTCCTTCATTAAAGGATGTCAGCAAACAGACAGGAACTGAGAGGAAAACAGTCAGTTTAAATAACCCATACATTGGACAGAAAGAGAGAGAGAGAGAGAGAGAGAGAGGAGGTCAGCTAGGGATCTTTCTCCCAATGACTGTCCAGTTCTACAATCCCAGCTGATGTTATTTTTGGACAAGTCAGATCCCAAGCTGAAAACTGACTCAATAGATCATCATTTGTTTTAAGTGGCTTTAGCAAGGTGGTCTCCCACTCAGACATAAACATACAATGTTGCAGATTTGGCTTTAAGAATAAAACAGAGATTAATTACACAAAGAAACAAAGATAAAATAGAATCAACCAAATTATTTACATCTAACACATGTTTAAAGAGTTCAAAACACACAATAAAAATGCAATTCCACCAATCCAAACAGGATTGCATCCCAGTCCTCAGACACTATGGAGAATTCCTGTCCCTGTCTCAAATGGGAATTGATGTAGATGCGACTTCCTGATTGTGAGGTCCTGATAGCCTCTTCTTGGATTTGTGATATCACTGAACTTTAAATCTCCCCATTTTACATCAACTCTACAGGGCTTTAACCAAACACTTCTCATCCTAAACCCCTTACTCCAACAAGGCGTATTTTTAACAATTTTTTTTCTTATTTCTCAAGATATGGACGTCATTAATGAGGGTGGTATTTGTACACCTTCCTTATTCTAAACCATCTTCTCCCCTTCTAGGAGGAACTGATCAGTGATAGGGAATACGGGGTTTCAGGGATAGGCTGGGCGATACTGGGTTTGGGTGGGATGCTCTTTGGAAGTTCAATATAGATTCAATGGGCTGAATGGCCAGCTCCCACACTGGAGGGATTCTATGAAGTGTCCATAAATGGCACGTTAAAAAAGCATTTTTTTTCAAGATATGGGCATTTCTGTGAATCAAAAGAGACAAGCCAAAGGCTAGCCTCATAAAGTGGAGCCGAATATGTTCACTGCAGAAACTGTCTGCAAAGTGAAAAGAACTCAGTGCTTTCCATAAAGTCATTCTCTCACTATCCATCTTGAAATGAATCATGATGGCTACAGAAATAATTACAAATTAATCATAAAACCCTCTTAGATACCATGAAAAGCCTACAGATCACAAATCTGATCAAAATCTAACAAGCAAACTTAAAAACCAGCAATACAAAACAAAATCAAGCTATCCACATCACATGGTGATCTCTGGATTACAGGGAGAGGAGCAATCAGGCATGACTCCTAATCCCTGTCTAGTGATCCTTGGACTGGAGAGAAGGGCAAGTCAGGAAATAGTCTGGAAAGCACGGAACGATGCAGTGGTTAAAATGGCATCTATTCTACAGGTGCAAATGTACACATTTCAGTGTGATGTAGTATGTGACTCATTTCACTGCACTGGTGTATATTATTATTTTTGACCAGCACAGACTCAATGGGCTAAAAAGCCTTTTTCTGTGATATAGACCTCCAGGACAATGACTATCGGTGCCAACACTGATACCGATTATTGCATCAGAATCTGTGCCCAGACTTGTCCCAAATGCAAGTCAGAGGCAGGTTATCAATGTCCAATGACTGTCCCGACATTCTGGGTGAGAGAGAGAAAATCAGCGAGGATTGGCTGGGTTACCATCAAAACCCCAACATCTGCAACCACCCACACCCCAAAGCCCTACCGTGAGCCGGTGTGCACCCCCAGACCCGACTCAATACCATCACAATGGATCTGACCGTGTCTCTGTGCCACTGTCCTGCTTCCACCACCTGCCTCACCATCAAACCTTGTACTCCCATCAACCTGACATCCAGAAAACTCAGAGATAATGGGAACTGCAGATGCTGGAGAATCCAAGATAACAAAGTGTGGAGCTGGATGTGCACAGCAGGCCAAGCAGCATCTCAGGAGCACAAAAGCTGACGTTTCGGGCCTAGACCCTTCATTAGAGAGGGGGATGGGGTGAGGGTTCTGGAATAAATAGGGAGAGAGGGGGAGGCGGACCGAAGATGGAGAGGAGAGTATAGGTGGGGAGGTAGGGAGGGGATAGGTCAGTCCAGGGAAGACGGACAGGTCAAGGAGGTGGGATGAGGTTAGTAGGTAGATGGGGGTGCGGCTTGGGGTGGGAGGAAGAACAGGTTAGTGAGGCAGAGACAGGCTGGGCTGGTTGTGTGATGCAGTGGGGGGAGGGGAAGAACATCCCCCAACCCCACCATCAAACCCGCAGACAAGGGAGGCGCAGTGGTAGTATGGAACACTGACCTTGACATCGCTGAGGCCAAATGCCAACTCTCCGACACCCCTTCATACCGCCCCCTTGATCATGACCCCACACCCGAGCACCAAACCATCATCTCCAACACCATTCATGACCTCATCACCTCAGGGGACCTCCCATCCACAGCCTCCAACCTCATTGTTCCCCAACCCCGCACGGCCCATTTCTATCTCCTTCCCAAAATCCACAAACCTGCCTGCCCTGGTCGACCCATTGTCTCAGCCTGTTCCTGCCCCACCGAACTCATCTCCACCTATCTGGACTCCATTTTCTCCCCTTTGGTCCAGGAACTCCCCACCTACGTCCGTGACACCACCCACGCCCTCCACCTCCTCCAGGACTTCCAATTCCCTGGCCCCCAACACCTCATTTTCACCATGGACATCCAGTCCCTATACACCTGTATTCCACATGCAGATGGCGTCAAGGCCCTCCGCTTCTTCCTGTCCCACAGGCCCGACCAATCCTCCTCCACCAACATCCTCATCCGCCTAGCCGAACTCATTCTCACCCTCAACAACTTCCCTTTCGATTCCTCCAACTTCCTACAGACAAAGGGGGTGGCCATGGGTACCCGCATGGGTCCAAGCTATGCCTGCCTCTTTGTAGGTTACGTGAAACAGTCCCTCTTCCGCACCTACACAGGCCCCAAACCCCCACCTCTTCCTCCATTACATTGATGTCTGTATCGGCGGCGCCTCTTGCTCCCCAGAGGAGCTCGAACAGTTCATCCACTTTACCAACCATTTTACCTTCCATCCCAACCTCAAGTTCACCTGGACCATCTCCAACACATCCCTCACCTTCCTGGACCTCTCAGTCTCCATCTCAGGTAACCAGCTAGAAACTGATGTCCATTTCAAGCCCACCGACTCCCACAGCTACCTAGAATACACCTCCTCCCACCCACCCTCCTGCAAAAATTCCATCCCCTATTCCCAATTCCTCCGCCTCCGCCGCATCTGCTCCCAGGATGAGGCATCCCACTACCGCACATCCCAGCTGTCCAAGTTCTTCAAGGACTGCAACTTTCCCCCCACAGTGGTCGAGAACGCCCTTGACCGCGTCTCCCGCATTTCCCGCAACACATCCCTCACACCCCGCCCCCACCACAACTGCCCAAAGAGGATCCTCCTCGTTCTCACATACCACCCCACCAACCTCCAGATACAACGCATCATCCTCCGACACTTCCACCATCTACAATCCGACCCCATCACCCAAGCCATTTTTCCATCCCCACCCTTGTCTGCCTTCCGGAGAGACAACTCTCTCCACGACTCCCTTGTCCGCTCCGCACTCCCCTCCAACCCCACCACACCCGGCACCTTCCCCTGCAACCACAGGAAGTGCTACACTTGCCCCCACACTTTCTCCCTCACCCCTATCCCAGAACAGGTTAGGGAAGCAGAGACAGGCTGGGCTGATTTTGGGATGCAGTGGGGGAGCGGGAGATTTTGAAGCTTATGAAATCCACATTGATACCATTGGGCTGCAGGGTTCCCAAGCGGAATATGAGTTGCTGTTCCTGCAATCTTCGGGTGGCATCATTGTGGCACTGCAGGAGGCCCATG
Source organism: Stegostoma tigrinum (assembly GCF_030684315.1). Taxonomy (NCBI): domain Eukaryota; kingdom Metazoa; phylum Chordata; class Chondrichthyes; order Orectolobiformes; family Stegostomatidae; genus Stegostoma; species Stegostoma tigrinum. Next base: position 114,552,447 of record NC_081359.1, on the reverse strand, counting down.
ATGGACATGTCGTCTGAGGAATGGGAGGGGGAGTTAAAATGGTTCGCGACTGGGAGGTGCAGTTGTTTGTTGCAAACCAAGCAGAGGTGTTCCGCAAAGCCGTCCCCAAGCCTCCGCTTGGTTTCCCCAATGTAGAGGAAGCCACACCGGGTGCAATGGATACAGTATACCACATTGGCAGATGTGCAGGTGAACATCTGCTTAATGTGGAAGGCCATCTTGGGGCCTGGGATAGGGAGGAGGGTGGAGGTGTGGGGGTAAGTGTCGCACTTCCTGCGGTTGCAGGAGAAGGTGCCGGGTGTGGTGGGGTTGGAGGGGAGTGTGGAGCGGACAAGGGAGCCACGGAGAGACTGGTCTCTCCGGAAGACAGACAAGGGTGGGGATGGAAAAATAGCTTGGGTGATTTTCAACTCCATTTCAACTCCCCCTCCCATTCCTCAGACAACATGTCCATCCTGGGCCTCCTACAGTGCCACAATGATGCCACCGGAAGGTTGCAGGAACAGCAACTCATATTCCGCTTGGGAACCCTGCAGCCCAATGGTATCAATGTGGACTTCACAAACTTCAAAATCTCCCTTCCCCCACTGCATCCCTAAACCAGCCCAGTTCTTCCTCTCCCCCACTGCATCACAAAACCAGCCCAGCTCGTCTCCTTCCCCCACTGCATCCCAAAACCAGCCCAACCTGTCTCTGCTTCCCTAACCTGTTCTTCCTCTCACCCATTCCTTCCTCCCACCTCAAGCCGCACCTCCATCTCCTACGTACCACCTCATCCCGCCTCCTTGACCTGTCCGTCTTCCCTGGACTGATTTATCCCCTCCCTACCTCCTCACCTATACTCTCCTCTCCACCTATCTTGTTTTCTCTCCATCTTCAGTCCGCCTCCCCCTCTCTCCCTATTTATTCCAGTTCCCTCTCCCCATCCCCCTCTTGCTTTTGTGCTCCTGAGATGCTGCTTGGCCTGCTGTGTTCATCCAGCCTCACATTTTGTTATCTAGTAAACTCAGATTTGAATGTATTGAAAGCTCCTGCCCACTGCTCTCTCAGGAAAAGGATTCCAAAACCGCAGAAAGCACTGAGTGAATAAATTCCTCAGCAGCTTCAAAGAGAGGTCTTCATGTGGAAATTCATGAGCTCACACCCCGAGGAGAAACACGCGGTCAGCACCAACTCTATTTGAGTTGCTCAGATTGTGACATCTTCCAATAAGATGCAGAGAGTGGCACAGTGACACTGTCCCTGGGTTCGGCATCTCGAGGCTAATGCTCTGGGGACAGCGGTTCAAACATCACCAAGGCAGCTCAGGGAATTGCAATTCAACTAATGAGGAAGCAATGGCCTGCTGTTACTGTCAATGCACTATTAATCCAGAAACTCAGCTACTGCTCTGGGGATATTGATTCAAGCACCATCATGACAGATGGTGGACTTTGAGTTCAACGATAATCTGGAATTAAGAATCTACCGCTGATCATGAAACCATTGTTGGGAAAACCCATTTAGTTCACTCATGTTCTTTAGGGAAGGAAATCTGCCTGGACTGGCCTACGTGTGACTCTAAACCCACAGCAATGTGGTTGACTCTCATATGCCCTCTGAAATGGCTGAGCAAGCCGTTCAGTTCAATGGCAACCATGGATGGGCAATGAATGCTGCCCCAGCCAATGATGCTCACCTCCCACAAGCAAATAAGAAAAATTGGAGCATAGGAGGTTGAGGGGTGACCTTATAGATGTTTCTCAAATCACAAGAGGCATAATTAAGGTAAATAATATAGGTCTTTTCCCTCATGTTGGGGAAATGAGGGGGTATATTTTTAAGATGAGTGGAGAAAAATTTAAAGCAACTGACAAGCAACTTTTTCACAAAGGGTGGGGTTCGTGTGGAATGAACTGCCAGAGAAGGGTTTTTTTTAAAATTCATTAATGGGATGAAGGCGTCGCTGACCAGGCAACATTTATTGCCCATCCCTAATTGCCCAGAGGGCAGTTCAGAGTCAACCACATTGCTGTGGGTCTGGAGTCACATGTAGGCCAGAACAGGTAAGGATGGCAGTTTCCAACCTTAAAGGGCATTAGTGAATGTTGTTGAAGTTGCAGCCATCCAGGCAAGTGGATTCCATCGCGGTCCTCTCCTCCAGCTCCACACTGAGTTCTCTCTGACTCCAGCATCTGCAGTGTTTACTATCTCTGACACTCCTGACCTATGCTGTGTGGATGATGGACAGGCTTTGGGGAGTCAGGAGGTGAGTTACTCGCTGCAGTATTCCCAGCTTCTGACCTGCTCTTGTAGCCACTGTGTTCATGTGGTGAGTCCAGGTGAGTTTCTGGTCAATGGTAACACCCAGGAAGTTGGTTGGGGGAAATTCAGTGATGGTAACATAACTGAATGTCAAGTGGGATTGGGTAGATTGTCTCTTACTGGACACGGTCATTGCCTGGCATTTGTGTGTACACAGGATGTAGTAGGGATTGTAGTAGGTGAAAATAGTGTAGGATGATGTGTTGTATTCAGAAGTTGGTGGGATGGTATGTGAGGACAAGGGTGACTGTATTGTTATTGTTGTTGGGGTGACAGGGTTTGAAGGCAGAGTGCAGGAACATAGGGGATGCAGTTGAGGGCATAAAGAATGACAGGAGAGAGGGAAATTAGTGTCCTTGAAGTAGGAGGACATTTGGGATGTTCAGTATTGGAATGCTTCATCCCAGGAGCAGATGCAGGAGAGACGGAGAACAGGGAGAATGGTATCACATTTTTGTAAGATGGTGAGTGAGAGGAGCTCTGGTCAATGTAACTGTGGAAATCAGTGGGTTTGAAATGGATGTCAGTGCTAAGTCAGATGCCAGAGATGGAGACTGAGAGGTCCAGGAAGGGAAGGGAGGCTTCAGAGATGGTCCAGGTGAATTTGAGGACCGGGTTAAAAGTATTAGTGAAGTGGATGAACTGTTCGAGCTCCTCTTGGGAGCATGAAGCAGCCACAATACCACCAGCAATGTTGCAGAGGAAGAGTTGGGGATGATGCCACACTGAAAGTCACCGGGAAGCAGTCCCATACAAGCACTGACTCTCACTGGGGTGCAGTCCCACACATTATAGAGAACTGTACAGTAAATGGAAAAATCCTGAGGAAAATTGATGTACAGAGATATATGGGTGTTCAGGTCCATTGTTCCCTGAAGGTGTCAACGCAGGCCCATAGGGTGGTCAAGAAGGCATATGGCATGCTTTCCTTCATTGGATGGGGTATTGAGTACAAGAGTTGGCAGGCCATGTTGCAGTTGTATCGGACTTTGGTTCAGCCACATTTGGAGTACTGTGTACAGTTCTGGTCACCACATTACCAAAAGGATGTGGATGCTTTGGAGAGGGTGCAGGGGAGGTTCACCAGGATGTTGCCTGGTATGGAGGGTGCTAGCTATGAAGAGAGGTTGTGTATATTAGGATTATTTACATTAGAAAGACGGAGATTGAGGGGGGACCTGATTGAGGTCTACAAAATCATGAGGAGTATAGACAGGGTGGATAGCAAGAAGCTTTTTCCCAGAGTGGGGGACTCAATTACTCGGGGTCATGAGTTCAAAGTGAGAGGAGGAAAGTTTAAGGGAGATATACGTGGAAAGTTCTATACACAGAGGGTGGTGGGTGCCTGGAACACATTGCCAGCAGAGGTGGTAGACACACGTTAGTGTCTTTTAAGATATATTTGGACGGGTACATGGATGGGCAGGGAGCAAATGGACACAGACCGTTAGAAAATAGATGACAGGTTAGATAGAGGATCTCGATCAGCGCAGGCTTGTAGGGCCGAAGGGCCTGTTCCTGTGCCGTAATTTTCTATGTACTTTGTTCTTTGTTCCCTCACCAGGTACACTCTCACATACACTGAGTCTCACTGGGGTACACTCTCACACACACTGAGTCTCACTGGGGTACAGTCCCACACACACTGAGTCTCACTGGGGTACAGTCCCACACACACACTGACTCTCACTGGGGTACAGTCCCACACACACACTGACTCTCACTGGGGTACTGTCCCACACACATTGACTCTCACAAAATGCACCAAACCCATTCACTTCCTTTGACTGCTTTTGCTCCTTTTTATTGAGCTCCATTGCATTTTTGTGCTCAGCTTCACTAACTTATTTCAGAGAGAGTACTGAAGTCTGGTGCCAGTGGCGTTCTTTTGCCCCATCCCAGTCTGGGCACTCGATCTGGAACCTTGGAGTGTATGAATGGTCAGGAATTGATCAGTTGAGGATCTGATTAAAGGCAATCAGAGCACCATCTAACCTTCACTGCTGATTCTGTCATTTCATTTGAATGCTTTCTTATTCTGTTTCCAGGTGAGATAAGCTCAAGGATAACTTTTGATCGAGAGATTCAGGCCAGTCACCAGGTAACTGTGCTGGTTCAAGATGGTGGGACCCCTCATCGCAGCGTTACCGGATCGGTCTACATAATGGTTTTAGACGAGAACGATAATGCACCCACCTTCACCAATGTGCCAATGGGAAAGGAGCTAGTTGTTCAGGTGTGTACACAAGCTTCATTGAATGTGGGCACACGCTGCCGAACCCCAGCTCACTCTCTTTAATCTTTGTAACACTATCATATCACAGCACTGAGGCTGAGGAGCTCCGCAGTTTGGGGCTCAGCAGTGTGAAGATCCACAGTACCAGGGTTCAGGGGTATGGAATTTCCCAGTTTGGGAATGTAGGAGAGGAAGGAGTCCTCTTGGTGTGGGAGATGAGGGAACTGCTTATCAGATATGGTGAGTGCCCCGTTCACAGTGACATAGTCAGCGCAGCCCAAATGCACAGATCAGCAAACTTTGACTGTGAAAAGTTTGTGTCCACACTTTCTCATCTCCCTGGTTCTTGGCAAAAGTCAAGGAAAGTAAACAAACAGATTCCAACACACACAAGCTCACAATCCTATTTGTCCAGTGAGTTTGGACAGCTGGGGCTCAGTAAACAACAGTAAGCCACCAAGAATCCTTCTGTAGGTTTTAAATCTACAAACAGTGCACTTAAACCAACCAATCCGGATGATGGATATTCACTCATGTGAACTTTAAACAAAGGATATTGGAGATAAACAACATCCAATCGGTAATGTAGAATCTTATTTGCTTCCTTTTGTGAGCAATTATTTAAATGTCTCACTTCACCAGCTAATTATGTTAAATTAAATTTGATTTGGAGCCAGGGAGTCATATAGGTTGATGGCATAGAAAAAAATCTTTTGTCTCATCAAGGCTGGGGCAGTCAAAAACATGCACCGAACAATACTAATCCTATTTCCCAACAGTTGGCCCGCAGCCCTGCCTGCCTCGGCATCACAAATATACAACTAAATACGTCTTCGATGTTGTGAGGGTTTCTGCCTCTCCCACCCTCAAAGACAGTGTGCCACAGATTCCTCCTACCCTCTGAGTAAAAAGATATTTCCTTCCACCTCTTGTAAACCTCCTACCCCTTGAATTAGATCTATCTCCTTGGTCATCGATGCCTCCATAAAGGAGAAAGGATTCTTCCTGCTGTTATTTTAATCTCTTGTGGGATGTGGGTGTCATTAGCTGGTCAGCATTTCTTGCCCCGTCCCTAGTTGCCCTTGAGAAGGTGGGAGTGAGCTGCCTTCTTGAACCACTGCAGTCCATGTGCTGTGGGTTGACTGACGATATCCTGGGGAGGGAATTCCAGGATTTGGATGAGGTGACACTGAAAGAACGGTGATATATTTCCAAGTCAGAATAATGTTAGGCTCAAAGGGGATCTTGCAGGGGGTGTTGTTCCTATGTATCTGATGCCCTTGTCCTTCCAGATGGAAGTGGTTGTGGGTTTGGAAGGTGCTGCGTGAGAATCTTTGGTGAATTTCTGCAGTGCATCCTGTAGATATTACACACTGCTGCTACTGAGCATCGGTGGTGGAGGGAGTGGGATGTTTGTGGATGTGGTGCCAGTCAAGCGGCTGCTTTGTCCTGGGTGGTGTTGAGCTTCTTGAGTGTTGTTGGGGCTGCACCCATCCAGGCAAGTGGGGAGTGTTCCATCACACTCCTAACTTAATGGTGGACAGGCTTTGAGGAGTCAGGAGGCGAGTTACTTGCTGTGGTATTCCCAGCTTCCGACCTGCTCTTATAGCCACTGTATTTATTTGGTGAGCCCAGTTGAGTTTCTGGTCAATGGTAACCCCCAGGACATTGATAGTGGGTGGTTTCAATGATGGTAACACTGTTGAATGTCAAGTGGCACTGATGAGACTAATATTAACCCTAACCCTAATCTACCCAGCCAGCACATTCCTGAACACTATGTGCAATTTAGCATGGCCAATCTATCTAGCCTACACATCTTTGGACTGTGGGAGGAAACCGGAGCACCCGGAGAAAACCCACGCAGACACAGGGAGAGTGTATAAACTCCACACAGACAGTCGCCCGAGGGTAGGATCGAACCTGGGTCCCTGCCGATGTGAGGCTGCTAACCACTGAGACACCGTGCTGCCTGATGCTACACCTTGACAGCAAAGGGCTATCATTCTCACCTCATCTCTGGAATTCAGCTCTTTTGTCAATGTTTGAACTGAGGCTGCAATGAGATCAGGAGCTGAGTGGCCCTGGTAGAACCCAAACTGAGCATCACTGAGCAGATTATTGCTGAGCAGATGCAGCTTGAGAGCACTGTTAGTGACACCTTCCATCAGTTTGCTAAATATGTGTTATGCATTCCCCCTCTCCAGGGTAACGCTGGGAAATCAAGTCCCACTATTCCTGGAGTATTACAAAAGTCATTAGTTTTAAAAAATGCACAAGTATTTCCAAATTTACCACATTTTCTGACCAAGTATGACAGAGAGCATGGACCAGAATTACTATTTAATAGTAATAAATAAACTTTTCAGGGATATAATGAGCTGCCAGAGGAAGTGTTGGGGACTAGTACAATTACAACATTTAAAAGGCATCTGGAGGGTAGATAAATAGGAAGGGTTTAGAGGGACATAGGCCAAATGCTTCAAATGGGACTTGTTCAGTTTAAGGTATCTGGTTAACACGGATATGTTGGGCAGAAGGGTCTGGTTCCGTGCTGTGTGACTCTGTGACTCCATGAGGTAAACAGAACCATTGTCATAGAACGTAGAACAATACAGCGCAGAACAGGCCCTTCGGCACTCGATGTTGCGCTGACCTGTGAACTAATCTAAGCCCATCCCTCTACACTATCCCATCATCATCCATATGCTTATCCAAGGACTGTTTAAATGCCCCTAATGTGGCTGAGTTAACTACATTGGCAGGCAGGGGGCTCCACGCCCTTACCACTCTCTGAATAAAGAACATGCCTCTGACATCTGTCTTAAATCTATCACCCCTCAATTTGTAGCTATGCCCCTTGTACAAGCTGACATCATCCTCGGAAAAAGACTCTCACTGTCCACCCTATCTAATCCTCTGACCATCTTGTATGTCTCTATTAAATCCCCTCTTAGCCTTCTTCTCTCCAATGAGAACAGGCCCAAGTCCCTCAGCCATTCTTCATAGGGCCTGCGCTCCACACCAGGCAACATCCTGGTAAATCTCCTCTGCATTTTTTCCAGTGCTTCCACATCCTTCCTGTAATGGGGCGACCAGAACTGCACTCAATATTCCAAGTGAGGCCACACTAGTGTTTTGTACAGTTGAAGCATGACATCACAGCTCCGGAACTCAATCCCTCTACCAATAAAACCTAACACACCGGAAACATTTTTAACAGCACTATCAACCTGGGTGGCAACTTTCAGGGATCTATGTACATGGACACCAAGATCCCTCTGCACATCCACACTACCAAGAATCTTTCTATTGACCCAGTATTCTGCCTTCCTATTATTCTTCTCGAAGTGAATCACCTCACATTTTTATCTGCATTAAACTCCATTTGCCACCTTTCAGCCCAATTCTGCAGTTTATCCAAGTCTCCCTGCAACCTGCAACATTCTTCCACGCTGTCCACCACTCCACCGACTTTAGTGTCATCTGCAAACTTACTAACCCATCCACCTATGCCTGCGTCCAAGTCATTTATAAAAATGACAAACAGCAGTGGTCCCAAAATAGATCCTTGAGGCATACCACTAGTAACCGCACTCCAGGCTGAATATTTTCCATCAACCACCACTTGTTGCCTTCTTACAGAAAGCCAGTTTCTAATCCAAACTGCTAAATCTCCCTCAATCCCGTGCCTCTGTATTTTCTCCACTGGCCTACCATGTGGAACCTTATCAAAGGCTTTACTGAAGTCTATGGACACCACGTCAACCGCCCTTCCCTCATTCACATGCTTGGTCATCTTCTCAAATAACTCAATGAGGTTTGTGAGACACGACCTGCCCTTGACGAATCCATGCTGACTATCTCCAATCAAATTGTTGCTTGTTGGATGATTATAAATCCTAGCTCTTATAATCCTTTCCAAAACTTTTCCTACAACACATGTAAGGCTCACTGGTCTATAATTACCTGGGTCATCTCTACTGCCCTTCTTGAACAAAGGCACAAGATTTGCAATCCTCCAGTCCTCTGGTACTAAACCTGTAGACAATGAGGACTCAAAGATCAAGGCCAAAGGCTCTGCCACCTCCTCCCTAGCTTCCCAGAGAATCCTCAGAAAAATCCCATCTGGCCCAGGGGATTTATCTACCTTCACAACTTCTAGAATTGATAACACCACCACCTTACTAATCTCAATCCTTTCAATTCTAATAACCCGTAACTCAGTCATCTCCTCTACAATATTCTCCTTTTCCTGAGTGAAAACAGATGAGAAATACTCGTTTAGCACCTCTCCGATCTCCACACACAACTTCCCACTTCTGTCTTTGACTGGCCCTATTCCTACCCTAGTCATCCTCTTATTCCTCACATCACTGGTTACAATTCTAATCACTCTATAAATACACGCTCTATGCTAACACATACTTGGAAAAACATACTATAATAAAGTGAAAAACGGTTGCTGCTAAAGGTTCGAAACAAAACTAGAAATTGCTGGAGAAACTCAACAGGCCTGGCAGCATCTATGGAGAGAAAGCAGAGTTAATGTTTTAAGTCTAGTGACCCTTCCTCAAAATGGTCAGTTAGTGTTAACTGAGCTTTGTCTCCACAGGGGCTGCCAGAATCTGCTGAGATTTTCCAGCAATTTGTGTTTTTATTTTAGGAAAAACACCTGAGTGTTCAAGATGGAGGAGGTTAATTGGGAAAGCAGTTCATTGGTCTTCATACACAAGCTTTGCTGAGGTCATTCTTCTGCCAGTCAAATGCTGCAGGAGGCCCAACATGACTGGTTCACACATGTATCAAAATGTCTCTGTTTTATCAAAGTTACAGCTTCCAGCAACTGTTCAAAACAAAATCACCAAGGCTCGATCAGGCTTGTGGCTTTTACTGCAGAGAACAGTGAGAGTTCCTGATGGTCTGAAGGTTTCTCACTACCTGTTCCAATCGGCAAGCTGTTCAGCCAGCTGGGAGCCAATCACATCGCTGTTGTCAGGCAGAAGGCCTTTGTTTTCAATAACTGATCACTGGACCAGAGACCAATCAGCTGTTTGTTTCTGGGTATATTTCCATTGTACAAACCTTTGGTTCCAGTTTACCTGCAGCTTCACCTCCCAGCGCTGGAACCAACAGCTGGCTAAACAATGCCTACAATGAGCAGTGGCAACTTATGTTCAAAAACTTGTAGGAATCCTTCAGTAATGCTTGGTTTTTAAAACAGTTCTTTTGCCACTTGGGCCTGTTATGAAGTTGGGTACAATATTCGTGAATTGGAAGGCAGGAAGTTAGAACGGTTGGTTAAAAAAAAATGGTAGTTGGGAAAAAGGAGTGCCAGGCCCCTTTAAGAGTTGCGCTGTGTCTGTGCTTGGAAATTTACAAGTACAGACAGTGGCTGAATTGAAACATTTTACATCGAACAGCCAAGCAGCATTTTTACCAAGACAACAAGTTTGATTTTGGCCAATAAATTTAAACCAAGCACTTAGCGATTCAAACCCAATTGAATTTGAAAATGATGGTGTTGACAACATTGCACTGATCCTATATAAGAAATACTATTATGTCATTATGGGCATATAAGATGAGAGCATTTGGAAAATCAGGGAGAGGGGAGATCTGTGCAAACAATTTATTGCTGTCTTATTAATTGGGTTTATATAAGTGGGACTTGTGATCATTTGAACAGCATCCCAGTAGAATTTAGACAGTTAGGGAGTAGTTAGTAGTTTAGCAGGGAATTATTCAGTTTGTTAGAAATTCTGTTAATTTATTCATTATTAGGGCTAAATAAATGAATTGTTTCTAGTTATTGAAAAAGTAGATCAGGGATTTTCTTTGTTTTACCCACTCTTTTAATAGATTATGAGGGGAAGGTGAGCTTCTCTGGGTGCTTCAGCGGTAATTATTAGAGGGGAACCTTTAATGCTGTTGTTAACAGATTGGGTGTTGTGTTTTAGTTTAATTATCAGAGGGGCTCAGCTATTCCCCTCCATAACATGTCCGCAATTAAAATACTGAAAAAATAGGAAAAAAACATGTGACTGTGGCACTACACAAGTCACTGAGTGTAATACTGTTGTGACTGACATTCTCATGTGAGTGTGATATTCTTGTAACTTCATGTCCAGCAAGTTTGTTTTCTTGATAAAACCTGAAGAATGGTCATCATCAACAGCCTTTTCTCCCCTTCATGTCCAAACAGGTTATTGAAGCAAATCAATCAGGAAACCTGGTGACAACTTTACAGGCTAAGGATGCAGATGAGGGGGAGAATGGCACTGTTGTTTACTCCTTGGCAGGTAAGATTGGTTGAATGAAAACTGAGCAATGCAGAAGTCGCCAGATCAGTGGCAGATGCAGTTTAACAGAGGAATGGATGAGGTTTGACTGAGACCCTAATGAAGAAGCTGTGGGAAGCTCAAGATGCACATGGAGCAGTGGGTTTGAGAGGTTCGAGGTTAGAATCATTTAAATGTGGTGGACAGGTAGAAAAAAATGAATGAAAGGATGATGTAACATGCGACCTTCAGGGCTGAATGAAAGTGAGATTGGTTGCATGGTCATCGTTTCAATGTGTAGACAAGTTCCCACACAGTGATTCTTCCCCCTTTAGAATTGTACTGCCCATTTTATATTGCCTTTCAATGTTGTTCCAAACTTCTCTGCATCGAACTTCGTCTGCCACCTATCCACCCACAGCACTGTTACGGAGTTGGGTAGAGTAATTGTGAAGTGGAAGGCAGGAAGCTAAAACGTGAGATTCCTTCAACAGATTTGTCCTTTGTCTGCATTTAGAAATTTGAAAAAAAAATGTATGTCTGTGAGCAGCATCTGAAGCTGCCAGTACAGGGAGCCTCACAAAGTGAAATAAGTGCATCAAAAAAACACCTTACAGGTGGCAGGTAAAACAGCCGTCTCGTTTAGATAACAAAATCTGAGCTGGATAAACACAGACCAAGCAGCATCTCAGGAGCACAAAAGCTGACGTTGCAGGCCGAGACCCTTCATCAGAAAAGGGGGATGGGGAGAGGGTTCTGAAATAAATAGGGAAAGAGGGGGAGGCGGACTGAAGATGGAGAGAAAAGAAGATAGGTGGAGAGGAGAGTATAGGTGGGGAGGTAGGGAGGGGATAGGTCAGTCCAGGGAGGACGGACAGGTCAAGGAGGCAGGATGAGGTTAGTAGGTGGGAAATGGAGGTGCAGCTTGAGGTGGGAGGAGGGGATAGGTGAGAGGAAGAACAGGTTAGGGAGGCAGAGACAAGCTGGGCTGGTTTTCGGATGCAGCGGGGGGAGGGAAAGAACTGGGCTGGTTTTGCGATGTGGTGGGGAAAGGTGAGATTTTGAAGCTTGTGAAGTCCACAGTGATACCATTGGGCTGCAGGGTTCCCAAGCGGAATATGAGCTGCTGTTCCTGCAACCTTCGGGTGGCATCATTGTGGCACTGCACGAGGCCCATGATGGACATGTCATCTAAGGAATGGGAGGGGGAGTTAAAATGGTTCGCGACTGGGAGGTGCAGTTGTTTATTGAAAACCGAGCCAAGGTGTTCTGCAATGCGGTCCCCAAGCCTCCACTTGGTTTCCCCAATGTAGAGGAAGCCACACCAGGTACAGTGGATGCAGTATACCACATTGGCAGATGTGCAGGTGAACATCTTGATGTGGAAAGTCATCTTGGGGCCTGGGATAGGGGTGAGCGAGAAGGTGTGGGGACAAGTGTAGCACTTCCTGCGGTTGCAGGGGAAGGTGCCGGGTGTGGTGGGGTTGGAGGGGAGCGTGGAGCGGATATGGGAGTTGTGGAGAGAGCGGTCTCTCCGGAAAGCAGACAAGGGTGGGGATGGAAAAATGTCTTTGGTGGTGGGGTCGGATTGTAGATGGCGGAAGTGTCGGAGGATGATGCGTTGTATCCCAACACCCCACCTATACTCTCCTCTCCACCTATCTTCTTTTCTCTGCATCTTTGGTCCGCCTCCCCCTCTCTCCCTATTTATTTCAGAATCCTACCCCCTCCGCCTTTTCTGATGAAGGGTCTAGGCCCGAAATGTCAGCTTTCCCCTGTTAGTTGCATTCTTGTGTGCCCTCGTGCTATGGAAAATTTCCACAGAAAAACGCTTTATGGAGAAATCACTGTAGGAAGTCACTTTACCTATGCAGCAGAAAGTTTGCGTTATCCAGACAGCATCCACTCTTCATCAATCATGTTACAGACAATTCACGTTAACAAAACACGTGTTATAGCAGAACTACTTGTATCAGGAAAAAACAAAGTTTCCAATACTGACCCATTGGGAACTCCATTACAAACCCCCGACCATTGACCATTACACTCTGCTTCCTATCATTCTGCCAATTTTTTTAACCTGTCTGTTACTGCCATCATCGATGACAGTAATGCAGTGGATGTTGTCTGCGTGGACTTTAGTCAGGCGTTTGACAAGGTCCCACATGATAGGCTGGTCAGGAAGATTAAAGCCGGCAGGATTCAGGGGAATGTGAGTTGGATTAAAAACTGGCTCAATGAGAGGGAACAGAAGTTCATGGTGGATGATGTGTTTGTAGTGGAAAGCTGATTCAACTAATATTCCGCACGGCTCAGTGCTGGATCCCTTGCTTGACTTCAGTGTGAGAGGGATTTGTCTGAAATTTGCAGACTATACAAAAACTGACTGCATCATTAATAATGAAGAGAATGATGATGGCAATGGTTTGATTGAAGGGTGGAAAAATGGCAAATGGAATTCAGTTCAGAAAATTGTGATGTCATGCATTTGGGAAGGACAGACCTGACAAGGGAATACATGGTAAACAGGAGTGTGCTGAGATGAGCAGGGGAAGCAAGAGACTTCTGAGCCATATCCCCAGTGCGCTGATGACGATAAGGATAGGTTCATAAGGTGGTAAAGAAGGCACATGAGATGTTTGAATACAAGAGCAGGAGCATAATGTTGGAACTAAATAAGACGCTGGTTAGGCCACAGCTGGAGTTCTGTGTACAGTTCGGGTCAGCACATCACAAGAAAAACTGAATTGGTCTGGACAGAGTCCAGAGGACGTTTACAAGAATGATGGCAGGACTTTGAAACTGTCGCTATGAAGAAAGGTTGGAGAGGCTTGGGTTATAGGAATCTCAGGGTTGGCCTAATTGAGGTGTACAGTATAATGACGGGCTTGGATAGAGGTAACAGAGAGGAAAATTATCAGCGGACACCAGTGATTGGTGGAAGAATTAGAGGGGACAAGAGGAAAGTCTTCTTTTCCCTAAGAGAATGGTGGGTGGGTGTCTGGAATTCGCTGCCCAATTTGGTGGTTGAGGAGAAACCTTCAACTCATTTAAAAGGAGCTTGGATCTGTCCCTGAGGAGCTGAAGCCTGTGATGGAGCTGGGCTGGAGAGTGAGAATGGACAACTAATTTATTTAGCTAGCACAGACACAATGGGCTGAATATGCTCTGACTCACTTCTCTGGTTTCTATGGTTTTTTAATGTGAGGGTAAAATATGCCGAGATACAGAGAAACCATGATCCAATCAAATGGCATAACATCCTGCAAGGTCTAAGTGACCTTTTCTGTTTCTTTGTTACCAGATAGGGGGATGGGATCTTCTTTCTGTTTGTTATGGAAAGCAAGCTTATGATTCAATGCCATCAATCTCACTCCTATGTCATGTTCTCATGTCTCCCTCTCTGTCCCTTTCTAGGACCATGGGCCCAGCTTTTCTCTCTTCACCCAACCTCTGGTGAACTCCGGACAGCCACAGCACTGTACAGGCTCGAGAGGCATGAGTATGAGTTGACAGTTCTGGCCACTGACCGTGGACAGCTGTCTCAGACCACATCCCTCGCTGTCCGTGTCCAGGTGAATACATTTTCCCCAGTTGGAGGGAAATTGAATTGTGAGGTGTTTCAGCATCTGGAACGTTCGCTGTTGATGCATGAACTAGATGTTAGGTAGGAACCCATGGGTCATTCCACAAACAGGGCAAGCTTTTTTTTCATTCATTCACAGGATGTGGGCAATGCTGGCCAGACCAGCATTTATTAACCATCTCTAATTGCCCAGAGGACAGCTATGATTCAGCCACATTGCTGTGCACATTCTTGACAATTGGCATTGAATTAATGGTCACCATGAGACTTTTAATTCCAGATTCTTATTGAATTTAAATTCCACCATCTGCTGTGGCAGAATTCAATCCAGCTCCCTAGAACATCACCTGGATCTCTGGATTAATAGTCCAGATTCCAGTGATAATACAATTGCAACAACACATCCCTGCCCCTATACTCAAAACCTCACACAATGAAGGCCAACATACCATTTACCTTCTTCACCAATTACTGCACCTGAATGCTTACCCTCAGCAACTGGTGCACAAGGACACCCAGGTCCCACTACACACTCCCCCTCTTCCAATTTACAGCCATTCAGGTAGTAATCTGCCTTCCTGATTTTGCTCCCAATGTGAATAACCTCTTATTTACCTCAGGGGTCAGGGGAAGGGTGTGGGGCACTGAGCTTGAGGTCCATAGGCAGGGATTAGGGAAGGGGTAATGTTTAACATAGAACATTACAGCACAGTACATGCCCTTCGACCCTCGATGTTTTGCCGACCTGTCATACCGATCTAAAGCCCATCTAACCTACACTATTCCATGTACGCCCATATGCTTGTCCAATGACAACTTAAATGTACCTAAAGTTGGCGAATCTACTACCATTGCAGGCAAAGCGTTCCATTCCCTTACTACTCTCTGTGATTTATGTTCCTGCAGAAGAGGAACAGGTTCCTTTCCCAGGATTTCACTTCATTCCATGAGCACTTTGTCCTGTCAGATATTTATCCAGTAGTCATCTAACTATGATGTGTTTCACCCTTTAGGTACTGAGCTCTGCCAACAACCTACCTCAGTCTGGTAGCAACTCTCTCACCTTCAGTTCCATTGAAGGGATGGCCCCAGGCTCTGTCATTGGTTCAGTGGCCTCCCAGGATGCTTCAAGGCATGCCAATGGGCAGGTGACGTACACCCTAGTGGGTGGAACAGATGTGGATGGGAGATTTGTTGTGGACAGATTCGCAGGTGACATTTACTTGGCCCAGGAGCTGGATTACGAATTGGGCTCACATTACCAACTGGAGATTGCAATTGAAGACCTGAGTACAGCTCTCCCCCACAGCACTCTCACCATTGTCGACATTAATATTGAGGATCGTAATGAATACGCACCACAGTTTGCTGAGGACCCCATCACTCTGGTCGTCAATGAGAATGCAGTAGTCGGTACCTCCATCTACACTTTCCAGGCAGTCGATAAAGATGGAAGTGGTCCCAACAGCCAGGTCCTGTACACTCTCCTCCAACAAACTCCCCCTGGGAACGTGCTCCACATTGATCCCAGGACCGGAATACTGACAGCAGCAGCAGCTATTGACCGGGAGACCACTCCATTCTTCTTGCTGGTGGTACAAGCCATGGACCAAACAGTGGAGAGCACCCAACGCAAGTCCTCAGCTGTAACAGTTCGTGTCTTTGTGACTGACGAGAATGACAATGAGCCCCAGTTCCTGTCACCATCAGTTCTCCAGGTCATGGAGGATCAGCCCATTGGCAATATCATCTCTTACATCGTCGCCCAGGATGCTGACCTGGGAGAGAACAGCCGACTCAGTTACCGGATCAAATCTGGATTGGGAGCTAACAAGCTACGACTCAATCCAACAACAGGTAAGCAGTTGGGGACCACCTTTTGGAAAGATCACCAATGATGCCTGATGCCCTTCCACTAATCCCTCAGAGACCTCTACCTGACTCCCGCTATCGCTATCATTTGCAGAATTGTCACAGGAAAATGCAATTCATCCATCATGTCCAACTGCCTGGCTGAGCATTTCATCTTATACCATTCCCCTGCCTTCTCCCTGTGACCCTCCACATTCCTTCTTAAAATAACTATCTCATTTAATTTGAAAGTCTGGAGTGAAACTACCTCCCCCACACTCTCAGACAGTAACATAGAGACATAGAGAGACCATTCGGCCCTTTGAGCCTGCTCCCTCATTCATCACGATCATGGCTGATCATTGAACTCGATAGTGTAATCCTGCTTTCTCCCCGTAACCTTTGATTCCGTTCACCCCAAGTGCACTCTCTAGCTGCCTGTTGAATACGTTCAATGTTTTGGCATCAACTACTTCCTGTGGTAATGAATTCCACAGGGTCATCACTCTTTGGGTGTACAAATGTCTCCTCATCTCCATCCTAAATGGTCTACCCCAAATCCTCATACTGTGACCCCTGGTTCTATATATAACCACCATCAGGACCATCCCCCTGCATCTACCCTGTACAGTCCTGTTAGAATTTTATAATTCTCTATAAGATCCCCCCTCGTTCATCTGAACTCTAGCAAAAAACAGCCCTAACCTGGTCAATCTCTCTTCATATCAGTCCCGCTATTCCTGGAATCAGCCTGGTAAACCTTCATCACACACCCTCAGGAGCAAGAGCATCCTTCCTCAGAAAAGGAGGCCAAAACTGCACACAATATTCCAGGTGTGGTCTCACCAAGACCCTGTATAACTGCAGCAGGACATCCCTGCCCCTGTACTCAAAACCTCTCACAATGAAGGCCAACATACCATTTACCTTCTTCACCAATTACTGCACCTGAATGCTTACCCTCAGCAACTGGTGCACAAGGACACCCAGGTCCCACTGCACACTCCCCTTCTCCCAATTTACACCCATTCAGGTACTAATCTGCCTCCTTGTTTTTGCTTCCACAATGAATAACCTCATATTTATCCAAATTATACTACATCTGCCATTGATTTACCCACTCAACTAACCTGCTGAGGTCATTTTGAAGGATCTCTGCATCGTTATCACAGTTCACCTTCCCACCCAACCTGGTATCATCTGCAAACTTGGAAATGATACACCCCCATCCAAATCATTAATATATATTGTGAACAGCTCAAGCCTGTAACCAGTGATGTCCCACAGGCAACAGTCGTGGGACTTCTGTTGTTTGTAATAGATATAAATTATTTTGATGAAAATGTAAGTGGTCTGATTAGTAAGTTTGGAGATGATACAAAAATTGGTTGAGCTGTGGATAGTGAGGAAGGATATCAAAGGGCGTAGCAGGATATCAATCAACTGGAAAGATGGGAGGAGAAATAGCAGATGGAGCTTAATCCAGACAAATATGAGAGGTGCATTTTAGAAAAACAAATCCAAAAGGAAAATATAGAGTAAATGGCAGGCCCCTTAGGAGCATTGACAAACATAGAAGTCCTGTGTGCAAGTCCATAGCTCCCTGAAACTAGAAACACAAGTGGATAAGGTGGGAAAGTTTTGATTCGATAGGACAAAAAAAAGTTGCTGGAAAAGCTCAGCAGGTCTGGCAATGTCTGTGAAGAAAAAATCAGATTTAATCTTTCGAGTCCAGTGATCCTTCCTCAGAACTTGATTTGATTGGATTGGATTTGATTTATTTTTGTAAAACTACAGTCACAAGTGCTGTAGAGTGTCATCATTCTCCTGTGCTATCTTAAACCACAGCAAAATAAACCACGACAAAGAATATAAAGGAAAAAAAATGAAGAGGCCGAGAGAAAGTATTCAACTTCGCAGTCTTTCTTGTTCAGTGCTCCACCATGGGCCTGGTGGCCAGGCATGAGTCTCTCAATTATGTCCTGATGTCATTCACGTGAGGAGCGTTGCCTCACTTCCTTTTCCTGTTTGTTTCTGTTTCCTAAATGTAGAAAGTTTCTGGTATACAGTTGCCAATCTCAGACACATCTCTGACAATTTGCTCATATCCATTTACCTTAATTTGTTCACCCCAGTCATCAGATTGCCTATCAATGTGATGTGCATCCTGAGAGTCCCTTTAATCCAGCCTCTTGAACGTTACTAAAATGTGAGGCTGGATGAACACAGCAGGCCAAGCAGCATCTCAGGAGCACAAAAGCTGACGTTTCGGGCCTAGACCCTTCATCAGAGAGGGGGATGGGGGGAGGGAACTGGAATAAATAGGGAGAGAGGGGGAGGCGGACCGAAGATGGAGAGTAAAGAAGATAGGTGGAGAGGGTGTAGGTGGGGAGGTAGGGAGGGGATAGGTCAGTCCAGGGAAGACGGACAGGTCAAGGAGGTGGGATGAGGTTAGTAGGTAGCTGGGGGTGCGGCTTGGGGTGGGAGGAAGGGATGGGTGAGAGGAAGAACCGGTTAGGGAGGCAGAGACAGGTTGGACTGGTTTTGGGATGCAGTGGGTGGGGGGGAAGAGCTGGGCTGGTTGTGTAGTGCAGTGGGGGGAGGGGATGAACTGGGCTGGTTTAGGGATGCACCAGCCCAGCTCTTCCCCCCCACCCACTGCATCCCAAAACCAGTCCAACCTGTCTCTGCCTCCCTAACCGGTTCTTCCTCTCACCCATCCCTTCCTCCCACCCCAAGCCGCACCCCCAGCTACCTACTAACCTCATCCCACCTCCTTGACCTGTCCGTCTTCCCTGGACTGACCTATCCCCTCCCTACCTCCCCACCTACACCCTCTCCACCTATCTTCTTTACTCTCCATCTTCGGTCCGCCTCCCCCTCTCTCCCTATTTATTCCAGTTCCCTCCCCCCATCCCCCTCTCTGATGAAGGGTCTAGGCCCGAAACGTCAGCTTTTGTGCTCCTGAGATGCTGCTTGGCCTGCTGTGTTCATCCAGCCTCACATTTTATTATCATGGAATCTCCAGCATCTGCAGTTCCCATTATCTCTTGAACGTTACTGCTTACTCTTCATTTTGATCCTGTTTGACACTTGCTGATGCTTTGTCTGTCTTATATTTTTGTGTTCTACTTTTCTACTTTTTCTGCTTTTCTCGAATCTGACTTCCTTCTCTGCTTCTGATCCACTTGATACATCTCATTCACAACTGCCAGGCCAGGTGGTGCCTCCTCCCTCACTCATCAATGCCATCCTGCTGAGAGGGCTAACTCGCTGCTCTGCAGTCTAGTCATATCTGCCCCCGATTTTGAGCACCTAATATTACTCCCTTCCTCTTGCTTTCCATACTCCAGCACTTTCACTGAGTTAGTTTCAACCCTCTCCAGCAGCACAAACACCTGTTCTGAAAGGACCTCAATCCCAGCTCTGTTCAAGTGTAGCCCATCTGGCTTATACAGGTACCATCTTCCCTTCAGTTAGTGCCAGCCCCACATGAACTGAAAACCCTTCTTTCTGCACCCTCTTTCCAGCCACACATTCTTCTGCATTACCCTATTATTTGTGCACTTCCTTTACAGGGCACTAGGAGTGATCTAGAGATTACTGCATTTGAGGTCCGACCTGCTAACTTTCAACCGAGCTCCCCAACTTCTGACTGCAGGACCATACCCACCTTTCTGCCTTTATCATTGATACCAATATGCACCACAACCTCCACCTCATTACCCTTCCCTTCAGGATTCTGTGCTGCTGCTCGGTGACTTCCGGGATCCTTGCACCAGGAGGCAACACACTGTCCTTGATTCTGTGGCTGCACCAAAAGCTGTGTGTTTTCTGACTGCATAGACCCCCACCCCCGTACGGCATAGGCCCCCACCCCCGAACGGCATAGACCCCCACCCCCGTACGGCATAGGCCCCCACCCCTGTACGGCATAGGCCCCCACCCCGGCACAGAATAGACCCCCACCCCCGTACGGCACAGACCCCCACCCCCGTACGGCATACACCCCCACCCCCACATGGCATAGACCCCCACCCCCGTACGGCACAGACCCCCACCCCCGTACGGCATACACCCCCACCCCCACATGGCACAGACCCCCACCCCCGTACGGCATACACCCCCACCCCCACATGGCATAGACCCCCACCCCCGTACGGCACAGACCCCCACCCCCGTACGGCATACACCCCCACCCCCACATGGCATAGACCCACACCCCCGTACGGCACAGACCCCCACCCCCGTACGGCATACGCCCCCACCCCCGCATGGCATAGACCCCCACCCCCGTACGGCATACGCCCCCACCCCCGCACGGCATAGACCCCCACCCCTGTACGGCATACGCCCCCACCCCCGCACGGCACAGACCCCCACCCCCGTACGGTATACGCCCCCACCCTCGCACGGCATAGACCCCCACCCCCATACGGCATACGCCCCCACCCCCACATGGCATAGACCCCCACCCCTGTACGGCATACGCCCCCACCCCTGCACGGCATAGACCCCCACCCCCGTACGGCATACGCCCCCACCCCCAAACAGCATAGACAAACACCCCCGTACGGCATAGACCCCCACCCCCGTACGGCATACGCCCCCACCCCCACACAGCATAGACGCCCACCCCCGTACAGCACAGACCCCCACCCCCCGTATGGCATAGACCCCCACCCCCGAACGACATAGACCCCCACCCCCGTACAGCATAGACCCCCCACCCCCGAACGGCCTAGACCCCCACCCCCGTATGGCATAGACCCCCACCCCCGTACAGCATAGACCGCCACCCTGTATGGCATAGACTCCCCACCCCCGAACGGCATAGTCCCCCACCCCCGTACAGCATAGCCCCCACCCCCGTACGGCATACACCCCCAACCCCGAACAACATAGACCCCCACCCCCGTACAGCAGAGACCCCCACCCCCCGAATGGCATACACCCCCGCACGGCATGGACCCCCACTCCCAAACAGCATAGACCCCCACCCCCAAACGGCATAGACCCCCACCCCTGTACAGCATAGACTCCCACCCCCCCCGTACTGCGTGGACCCCCACCGCCGTACAGCATACACCCCCCCCCCCCCGTACGGCATAGACCCCCACCCCCATACAGCATAGACCCCCACCCCCGTACGGCATACACCCCCACCCCCGTACAGCGTAGACCCCCACCCCCGTACGGCATACACCCCCACCCCCGTACAGCATAGACCCCCACCCCCGTACAGCAAAGACCCCCACCCCCCCCCGTACAGCATAGACCCCTACCCCCGTACAGCATAGACCCCCACCCCCGTACGGCATACACCCCTACCCCCAGACAGCATAGACCCCCAACCCCGTACGGCATAGACCCCCTCCCCCGTACAGCATACATCCCCACCCCCGTACGGCATAGACCCCCAACCCCTCCCCCTCCTCCTCCCCCATCGCTGGCTAGGCCAGCATTTTTTACCCGTCCCTAGTTAACTCAAAAAGGTGGTAGTAAGCCCGCCTTCCTGAACTGCTGTAGTCCATGTGCAGTGGGTAGATTCTGAAACTGGGGCTCAAAGTGCAGCAAACGTTGCAGGATCTGAATAAGTAATTACCCTGGATATGGAAAACATTCACACATTTCACAGGATGGGAAGATCCCCCCACAATTACTCCCAGTAACTCCCAGTCACGCTGACATTCCCCCATTTTCCCCCATTCATCAATATCCCAGACATCAAATCCTATGTTCCACTGTCCCCTGACCCCTGACCTGCTGTGTCCCTGGGAGCAATGGGACTGATCACTAACACTGTCCCCATCTGTCTAATTTCAGGGGCCTTGTCCATTGTGAAAGAGCTGGATTGTGAAGAGCAAAGTTGGATTAACCTGACGATTGAGGCCTCAGACCACGGAACATTCCGGCGCTCAGCCACCCAGCTGCTGCACATTCAGCTGATTGACGTCAATGATGAGGTGCCAACGTTTGATAAGAAACTTTATGAAGCCAGTGTCCTGGAGAATCAAGTGGCTGGCACTCGGGTCATTCAGATACATGCCACTGACAGGGACCAAGGTAACTAACCACTCATTGGACAGGTCAGCAGTCAGGCTGGGCATGAGCAAGGGTCAGAGGATCAAAGGTGATGGAGAGGGTGACAGAAAGGGTGAGAGAGTAGGTGACAGAGAGGGTGATGACAGAGTGACAGAGTGGGTGGTGGAGAAGGCAACGGAGAAGGTGAGGAGAGGGTGACGGAGAGGGTGGTGGAGAGGGTGAGGAGAGGGTGACAGAGTGGGTGATGGAGAGGGTGAGGAGAAGGTGGTGGAGAGGGTGACAGAGTGGGTGATGGAGAGGCTGAGGAGAGGGTGACAGAGTGGGTGATGGAGAGGGTGAGGAGAGGGTGATAGAGTGGGTGACAGAGTGGGTGATGGAGAGGGTGAGGAGAGGGTGACAGAGTGGGTGATGGAGAGGGTGAGGAGAGGGTGACAGAGTGGGTGATGGAGAGGCTGAGGAGAGGGTGACAGAGTGGGTGATGGAGAGGGTGAGGAGAAGGTGGCAGAGAGAGTGACAGAGTGGGTGATGGAGAGGCTGAGGAGAGGGTGACAGAGTGGGTGATGGAGAGGGTGAGGAGAGGGTGACAGAGTGGGTGATGGAGAGGGTAAGGAGAAGGTGGTGGAGAGAGTGACAGAGTGGGTGATGGAGAGGCTGAGGAGAGGGTGACAGAGTGGGTGATGGAGAGGGTGAGGAGAGGGTGACAGAGTGGGTGACAGAGTGGGTGATGGAGAGGCTGAGGAGAGGGTGACAGAGTGGGTGATGGAAAGGGTGAGGAGAAGGTGGCGGAGAGGGTTTCAGAGTGGGTGATGGAGAGGGTGAGGAGAAGGTGGCGGAGAGAGTGACAGAGTGGGTGATGGAGAGGGTGAGGAGAGGGTGACAGAGTGGGTGATGGAGAGGGTGAGGAGAAGGTGGCGGAGAGGGTTTCAGAGTGGGTGATGGAGAGGGTGAGGAGAAGGTGGCGGAGAGGGTGACAGAGTGGGTGATGGAGAGGGTGAGGAGAGGGTGACAGAGTGGGTGATGGAGAGGGTGAGGAGAAGGTGGCGGAGAGGGTGACAGAGTGGGTGATGGAGAGGGTGAGGAGAGGGTGACAGAGTGGGTGATGGAGAGGGTGACAGAGTGGGTGATGGAGTGGGTGAGGAAAGGGTGACAGAGTGGGTGATGGAGAGGGTGAGGAGAAGGTGGCGGAGAGGGTGACAGAGTGGGTGATTTGGTTTGATTTATTACTGTCACATGTACCAAGGCACAGTGAAAAATATTGTTTTCTGTGCTAACCAGTCAAATTGTCCTTACAGAAGGTCATCAGGGGAATAGGACAGAATGCACACTATAGAGTTACAACCTACAGAGAAGATGCAGGGAAACATCAACTCTAATATTAGAGGTCTATTCAGCAGTGTGATAACAGTGGGGAAGAGGTGCTCCTGAATCTGTTGGCACGTGCTTTCAAACCTTTGTATCTTCTGCCTAATGGAAGAGGGTGGAAAAAAGTACATAACCGGTGTGGGAGGGGTCTTTGATTGCGTTGGCTGCTTTCCCGAGGGAGCGGGAATTGTAGACGGAGTCGATAGAAGGAAAACTGGTTTGTCTGATGGACTGGGCAGTGTTCACAACTCTCTGTAATTTCTCGTGGTCTTGGGCAGAACAGTTGCCATACCAAGCCGCGATGCATTCAGATAGGATGCTTTCTGTGCTGCTTCTATGAAACTCAGTAAGAGTCTTTGCAGACATATTGAATTTCCTTAGCCTTCTGAGGAAGCAGAGGTGTTGGTGAGCTTTCTTGATCGTAGTGTTGATGTGGACAGACCAGGACAAATTGTTGGCATGTTTACTCCTAGGAGCTTGAGCACTGTATCATCTCCAGCTCAGCACCACTGATACAGACAGGGGTATGTACCGCACTCTGCTTCCTGAATTTGATGGCCAGCTCCTTCATTTTACTGACATTAATGGAGAGATTGTCTTTCCACCAGGCCACTGAGCTGTCAATCTCTTTCCTGTACACTGCGTTGTCATTGATTGAGATTCAAACCAGGACAGTGGTGTCATCAGCAAATTTATTAATGGAGCGAGAGCTGAATTTGGCTACGCAGTTGTGAATGTGTAATGAGTATAGTCAGGGTTTGCACCCTTGTGGGGCACTGGTGTTGAGGAGTATCATGGAGGAGGTGTTATGGCCTATCCTCAGTGATTATGGTCCACGGGTCAGGAAGCTGAGGATCCAGTTGCATAGAGGGGAACAGAATCCTAGGTCTCAGAGTTTGGAAAGTTTATTTGGAATTATGGTGTTGACACTGGAACTAAAGTCAACAAATAGGAGTCTGACGTAGGTTTCCTTGTTATCCAGATGTTCCAGGGATAAGTGTAGGATCTGGGAGATGACATCTGTCATGAACCTATTACAGGGTAGGTGAATTGTGGTGAATCAAGGCCATCTGGGAGGAGGGAGTTGATGTGTGCAATTACAAATCCCACAAAGCACTTCGCTATGATGGATGTCAGAGGAATCAAAGAGTGCTCATTGGGGACCGGGAGGGTGACAGGGAGGGTGACAGAATGGGTGACAGGGAGGGTGACAGGGAGGGTGACAGATTGAAGGTTTGGTGATGGGGACTCAGGTCCGTGTTTATCTGTGTAAATCTTGTCCATTGTTTCTGTTGTCAGTCTGAGTTGTGTGTGTGTGTGTGTGTTTTTTTGCTGTAGGTTTGAATGGTGTCCTGAGATATGGAGGGCTGGTGGATGACAGCTTCTCTATTGACCCAGTGACTGGTATCGTAACAACCATTCGAGCCTTAGACAGAGAGCAACAGGAACACTACCAACTCACAGGTAAGTGACCAATAACTCAACAAGATAGCTCCAAAGCACTTCCTCTCTCTTCTCCCCTCCCTATCTATCTCT
This sequence comes from Stegostoma tigrinum, assembly GCF_030684315.1. Classification (NCBI taxonomy): domain Eukaryota; kingdom Metazoa; phylum Chordata; class Chondrichthyes; order Orectolobiformes; family Stegostomatidae; genus Stegostoma; species Stegostoma tigrinum. The sequence continues at coordinate 114,527,246 of NC_081359.1, read as the reverse complement.
GTCTCTCTCCCCCTTCCTCTCTGTTTCTCTCCTTCCTCTCTTTCTTCTCCTCTCTCTTGATTTTTTCCCTTCCCTCTCATTCTCTCTCTCTTCTTTTCTCTCTTCTCATTCTGTCTCCTGTTTTCATTCTCTCTTCTCTCTCCCTGTCTCCCTCTCTCTCCCCTTCCCTCTGTCTCTACCTCCTCTGTCTCCTCTCACACTCTGTCCTGTTCTCTCTCTCCTCTTGCACTCTCTCTCATCTTGAGACTGTGCCCTGTATTTGAGACTCCCAACTTGGGGGAACAATCTCCTTGTCAAGTCCTTTTGGAATTTACAAAGTTTCACTGAAATTGCCTGTCATTTATCTAAACTCACAGTTGCCTCCATCTCTCTTCATAAAACAAGCCTCTCATCTCAGGGAGCAATCTGGTGAACGTTTGCTGCCTCTGTCTCATCGTCTCACACTGTCCCCTTCCTTGTCTCCCCTTTTCAACACTGTACCTATCATTGTCCCACACAACTTCACACTCTCTCTGTCTATTTCTCTCTTAGTCTCTCTCACCTCCTTTATCTCTCATTCTCTACCTAGTTGCTTCTGTTCACTAATAGGCTGTTTCTTGTAGTTTATGCTAAAGATAGCGGGAGCCCTCCCAATGTTGCTACAGTGACAGTGTCCATCAAGATCAAAGATGAGAATGACAACAGGCCCAGGTTTGAGAAGGACATGTATGAGTTGCAAGTTCCAGAAAACCAGGAGCCAGTCCCACTCTTCACAGTGAAGGCAACAGATGAGGATTTGGGTGAAAATGGACGTGTGCGATATGAGATCATTGGTAAGATAGAAAGAGTGTTTGAGGTGGGAACAATATGAAGGCTGGGTGTGCTTACAGTGCGTGTCATAACATCAGAAACCAAAAGGACACAGGAGAAGGAACAGGCCATTCAAGACCATCAGCTGTGAATTGATTTGAATCATTTATTGTCATGTGTATTCAATGTAAAAATACAGTGAAAAGTGTGTACCATCACCGTACATACATGGCACCGTTCACATTAACTTAGAATAAGATAAGAAAACATAAGACAATTTCACAAATTCCAATTTTCCATGTCCGCAGTCCCACTCTGGGCTTTCCAAGTCTCACCATTGCCAGACAGAATTCCACTCTGGGTTGCCTCACCAGCCTCAATCTCACCACCACCACTACATCACCAGCCCCGATCTCACTGCCACTGCCTCACTGATTCTTGATTTTCTTCTTTCACCCTTCTTATAAAGCAGAGTGATGTGCAATTTTTCAATCCCAAACGTCAAATTCTGTATGTAGGGAACTGCTAAAGAAGCATCTGTCCATGACAGTACCTGTAAGAGTGACCGTCACACAGTCCTTGTGGAGATGAAGTCCCGCTTTCACATTGACAATAACTTCCATCGTGCTCAGTGGCACTATCACCGTACAAAATGAGAGAAACTTTGAACAGATCTAGCAACTCAAGATTGGGCATCCATGAGGCCATGTGGGCCATCAACAGCAGCAGGATTGTACTCCAGCACAATCTGTAACCTCATGGCCCAGCATATCCCCCACTCAACCATTACCATCAAGCCAGGGGATCAACCCTGGTTCATTGGAGAGTGTAGGAGATCGTGCCAGGAGCAGCACCAGGCTTACCTGAAGTTGCAGTATCAACCTGGTGAAGCCACCAAACAGGAGTATCTGCACGCCAATCAGTAATAGCAGCAAGTGACACACGGAGCTAAGTGACTCCACAACCACTGGCACAGATCTAAGCTCTGCAGTCGTGCCACGTCCAGTCGTGATTAGTGATGGACAATTAAGCAACTCACCGTTGGATAAAGGTGCACAAATATCCCCATCCTCAATGGAAGGGCCCAGCACATCAGTGAAAAAGACAAGGCTGAAGCATTCACAGCAATCTTCAGCCACGATGAGAAGTGGATGATGAATCGCAGCCTCTTCCAGTGGTCCCCAGCTTCACAGATACCAGTCTTCAGCCAATTCATTTCAGTGTACATGATATAGAGAAACGGTTGGAGGTACTGGGTACTGTGAAGGCGATGGGCCCTGACAACATTCTGGCAATAGTACTGAAGAGTCGCGTTCTAGAACTTGCTGTTCCTCTAGCCAAGTTCTTCCAGTACAGTTACAACATGGGTATCTACCTGAAAATGTGGAATATTGCCCAGGTATATCCTGTAGAAAAAACTCAGGACAAATCCAACCTGACCAATTACTGTCCCATCAGCCTCCTCTCGATCATCAGTAAAGAGATGGAAGGTGTCAGTAACAGTGATATCAAGCAGCACCTGCTCAGCAATAACCTGCTCAGTGACGCCCAGTTACTGACCACATTAAAGAAACTGAACCAGACCAGAGACATAATTCCTGGAATTCCCTCCCTGAGGACATTGTGGGTCAACCCACAGCAGGAGGAATGCAACAGTTCAAGAAGGCAGCAGACCACCACCTTTTCAAGGGCAACTAGGGACAGGGCAAGAAATGCTGGGCCCAGCCAGTGACACCCACAGATCATGAATGAATTTACCAAAGGGGGTGAATTACGAGCTCCTCCAGTATCTGTACTCTCATCAGGACCTGCTCCTTGTAATGTCACACAGCAAAAAAGAGGCCGTTCATCCCATCATGTCTGCAGTGACAAAAACTGCTCTAACTCTACACTAATTCCACTTTTACGCACTGGGTCCATAGCCTTGAATGTTATGACATTTCAGTTGCTCATCCAAGTACTTTTAAAGATCGTGAGTTTTCCCGCCAGACCCTCACCATCGTCCGGGTGAAAAAGTTTTTCCTCAAATCACCTCTTGCCTTTTACCTTAACAGTGTATCCCTTTGCTCTACTCTTCAACTATGGGGAGCAGCTGCTTCCTGTCCACACTGTCCATGTCCCTCATAATCTTATACACCTCTCTCTGGTCACACCTCAACCATCTCTTTCAAAGAAAACAACCCAAGCTTGACAGCCTCTCTTCATCGCTAAACTGCTCCATCCCAGGCAACATCCTGGTTAATATCCCCTGCAATCCCCTCCAGTGCTATCACATTCTTCCCATAGGGAGGAGACCAAGGCTGCACACAGTGCATCAGCTGTGGCCTAACCAAAGTGCTGTACAGCTCCAACATGACCTCCCTGCTCTTATAATCTACGCCTTGACTGATAAAGGCAAATGGAACATAGAACATAACAGCACAGTACAGGACCTTCGGCCCTCGATGTTGTGCCAACCTGTCATACCGATCTCAAGCCCATCTAACCTACACTATTCCATGTAGGTTCATATGATTATCCAATGACGACTTAAATGTACCTAAAGCTAGTGAATCTACTACTGTTGCAGGCAAAGCGTTCCATTCCCTTACTACTCTCTGAGTAAAGAAACTACCTCTGACATCTGTCCTGTATCTTTCACCCCTCAATTTAAAGCTATGCCCCCTCGTGCTCACCGTCACCATCCTAGGAAAAAGGCTCTCCCTATCCACCCTATCTAACCCTCTTGATTATTTTATATGTTTCAATTATGTCACCTCTCAACCTTCTTCTCTCTAATGAAAACAGCCTCAAGTCCCTCAGCCTTTCCTCGTAAGACCTTCCCTCCATACCAGGCAACATCCTAGTAAATCTCCTCTGCACCCTTTCCAAAGCTTCCACATCCTTCTTATAATGCGGCGACCAGAACTGTACGCAATACTCCAAGTGCGGCCGCACCAGAGTTTTGTACAGCTTCACCATAACCTCTTGGTTCCGGAACTCGATCCCTCTATTAATAAAAGCTAAAACACTGTATGCCTTCTTAACAGCCCTGTCAACCTGGGTGGCAACTTTCAAGGATCTGTGTACATGGACACCGAGATCTCTCTGCTCATCTACACTACTAAGAATATTACCATAAGCCCAGTACTTTGCCTTCCGGTTACTCCTACCAAAGTGCATCACCTCACACTTGTCCGCATTAAACTCCATTTGCCACCTCTCAGCCCAGCTCTGCAGCTTATCTATGTCTCTCTGTAACCTACAGCATCCTTCGTCACTATCCATAACTCCACTGACCTTAGTGACGTCTGCAAATTTACTAACCCATCCTTCTATGCCCTCAACCAGGTCATTTATAAAAATGACAAACAGCAGTGGACCCAACACCGACCCTTGCGGTACACCACTAGTAACTGGTCTCCAGGATGAATATTTCCCATCAACTACCACCCTCTGTCTTCTTTCAGCAAGCCAATTTCCAATCTATTTTTTTAGGCAGTCTGGCATTCCTGGCCAACTGCAAGCTGTGAACTTCCTGCTTCCAGCTGAGACCACAGATGTGCGATATCTTCAAGGCGATAAGAGCACAACAGGAGTGAAAACTAAACCGAATAAGTAAAAAAGCAAAAGAGTTTAAAAAAAACTATTTATTTGCCTATTCCACTTGCCCAGTGATTAAATGTCTCGAATTAAGCTCATCATTTAGAATCCAGGCAGCATTAAGTCAAACAAAAAAAAACCCATCTGCATGTATCCACTGTGCAAAATAAAAAATACACCATCACTTGCAAAAGAAGTCCCACTTTAAAAAAAACACTTAACAGCAGGACACATGTAAGATCAACAACCCTAAAGCTGCAGACTAACCCTAAGTCTGCGCCCCAGGAGTGACTTTCTTTCAAACTATTCCCTGCTGGGGAGAGCAGGCAAGGGAACTGCAACTCGCACTTGAATAAGGAGATGTCTCCAGCCACCTCTCACAGCCCACACAGTTGGATTCCTGCATTCGGGTCATCACTATCAAGTACTTTGAAAACTTTGTCTGTCTGTTTTTTGATTCCCAATTTCTTTTGTTTGCCAAGGTCACTGCGGTCCATCAAGATCTGAAGCTCAGTGTCACTTATCACTTGGCCAGTGGAGCCCTTCACCACTCTTTCATGATCCTGAGACTTCGAGACTGGAGACCTTTGTAACTTCCCACTTAACCTGTCCTGCCCCCTGCTATGGACCAGCACCCCAAGATCCCTCTGTCCCTCTGAGCTACCTGTGACCTGCCTTCACTGAGCATTGCATTATCTTGATACTTCAATCAAAGTGCATCGCCTCATACTTATCAGGATTAAATTCCATCTGCCACCGATTTGCCCATCATCATGTGAAGTGCTGATTTCACCCAGTCCCAATGTTCTCCAGCTCCACACACAGATTACCCCCACGTCCCTAATATAACCTAATCTTCTCCTGGCTATTCTCTTCCCCATGATGTACTTGTAGGTTATTTTGGAATTCTCCCACCAGAGTTCTATCATGCATCATCTTTGCTCTACTAATTGCTTTCATAAGCGTCCTCCTGCACTATCAGTGCTCCACGATAACCTCCAATCTTTCACTCCCTTTGTATCTGTTAAAAGCCACTCTATTACTTTTTATCCAGTCCGGAACATTATGAGACACCTGGAGTTTTCTGGGCTTGATGCTCCTACATTTCACCCTGAAGAGAACAAGTAAGACCTATTCTCCATCCTGTACCTTTTCAAAAAACCCCTGCTGTTCTGCTATAGATTTACCTTCGAGTAGTTGCTCACAGCCTGCTTTGGCCAGATCCTATCTTTTTAAATAAAATTTGCCTTCCCCAATCCAAAACCCTTTTTTCCTGCCCATCTTTTTCCTTTACTATAACAAGCATAAAATGTCCTGTTTGTTGCCATTATCATTAAAATGCTTTCTCACTGCCACCCCAAATGCCCATCTGGTTTCATTCTCAGAATTCATGACTCCTCAGATACTGAAGCAGCCCATGTTCACATGCAACAAGATCTAGACAATATCCAGGCCTCGGCTGACAAGTGACATTTGTGCCACACCAATGCCAGCTTATGATCATCACCAATAAGACACAATCTAACCACCATGCCTTGACATTCGATGGTGTTACCAGCACTGAACTCCCCTACTATCAACATCCTGGGGGTTACCATCAACTGGAAATTCACCTGGACTCACCATGTTAACAGAGAAGAGCAGGTCAGAAGCTGGTGATAATGCGGGAGTAACTCCCTCCTGACTCCCCAGAGCCTGCCCACCATCTACAAGGCACAAGTCACGAGTGTGATTGAATACTCCCCACTTGCCTGGGTAGATGCAGCTCGAACAACACTCAAGAAGCTTGACACCATCCAGGACAAAGTAGCCCACTTGACTGGCCCTACATCCACAAATGTCCACTCTCTCCACCAGCGACACTCAGTAGCAGCAGTGTGTACTATCTACAAGATGCACTGCAGAAATTCACCAAAGATCCTCAGGCAGCACCTTCCAAAACTATGACCACTTCCATATTGAAGGCCAAAAGCAGTAGATATATGGGAACACCACCACATCCAAGTTCTCCAAGCCGCTCACCATCCTGACTTGGAAATATATCACCGTCCTTCAGTGTCGCTGGGTCAAAATCCTGGAATTCCCTCCCTAAGGGCATTGTGGGTCAACCCACGGCACATGGACAGCAGCAGTTCAAGTTGCCAGCTCACCACCACCTTCTCAGGGGCAACTAGAGATGGGCAAGAAATGCTGACTCAGTTAATGACACCCATATCCCACAAAAATGAATAGAAAAAAAAATTCAAGAAATCTACCCCTTCTAAACCCTTTATACAATAATTATTCCAATTAAAGTTGGGCAAATTGAAATTCCCTAATATAATTATCCTTTCATTGTTTTTACAGACCAGTAACATGTCTACTTATCTGCTCCTCAGTTGCCTACTGCTTGTTTGGGGGCCTGTAATATACACCCATCAGTGTCACTGCCCCTATTTTTATTCCTGAACTCTACCTACTAAGCCTCACTTGAAGACCCTTTCAAGATATCATCCCTCTGTAATGAATATTGTGTCAGCACCTTTTTTACACTGTCTCCTGTTCTGCCTGAAGATCCAATACCCTGGAATGCTCAGTTGCCAGTCCTGGCCCTCCCTCTGCCATGTCTCTACACACCAGCAACATTGCAATTCTACCTGTCCATCTATGCCCTGAGCTCATCTGTCTAACCTTTTATATTCCTAGCATTAATGTCTTAAACATATACTGATTTATTTGCAGTAATGCTGCAGATGTGAGTGTGACCATGAGAGTTGTGTTACTGTGAGTCAGTGGCCTATGGTATTATTGCTGGAGTATTAATCTAATGATAAACCCCAGTAATGATCTAGAAACTCAGGTTCAAATTCCACCATAACAGATGGTGGAGTCAGACTCAATACAGTGTAGGATCAACAACAAAGTTTCTGGAAAAGCTCAGCAGGTCTGGCAGCATCTGTGAAGGAGAAAACAGAGTTAACGTTTCGGGTCCGGTGACCCTTCCTCACAACCCAGCAACTTTTGTTTCAGTTCCTGGTTTACAGCATCCGCAGTTCTTTTGGTCAATACAATGTAGAGCTGGAGGAAAACAGCAGGCCAGGCAGAGTTAGAGGAGCAAGAGAGTTGATGTTTTGGGTTTACACCCCTCACCAGGTACTGTGACCCTGGTTCTGGACACCGACCATCGGGAACATCTACCCTGTACAGTCCTGTTAGAATTTTATAAGTCTCTATGAGATCCCCCCTCATTCGTCTGAACTCTAGCAAAAAACAATCCTAACCTAGTCAATCTCTCCTGGTACATCAGCCATCCCTGGAATCAGCTTGGTAAACCTTCGCTGCACTCCCTCAAGAGCAAGAGCATCCTTCCTAAGACCAAAACTGCTCACAATATTCCAGGTGTGGTCTCACCAAGACCCTGTATAACTGCAGCAGGACATCCCTGCCCCTGTACTCAAAACCTCTCACAATAAAGGCCAACATACCATTTGCCTTCTTTACCAATTACTGCACCTGAATGCTTACCCTCAGCAACTGGTGCCTAAGGACACCCAGGTCCCACTGCACACTCCCCCTCTCCCAATTTACACCCATTCAGGTACTAATCTGCCTCCTTGTTTTTGTTTCTACAATGAATAACCTCTCACTATCTGTCTCACTATCTCAGAACCTTTAATTGGAAAAAGAAACTTTGAGCCCATGTATATTTTTTTCTGTTTTGTTTCTTGTTACAGATGGAGATGCAAATGGCCATTTTCACATTGACAGGAACATGGGGCTTTTGTCTACAAGCAGTGGCCTTGACAGAGAATCGGTTCCATTTTACACTCTGACCATTGTGGCTAAGGACCATGGAAGCCCACAATCAAGCAGCACGGTCTCTGTCCATGTTACAGTGCTAGATATCAACGATAACAGCCCCACTTTCCCACAGTCTTCCTACAGCATTGACATTGCAGAGGATAGTGCAGTGGGCACAGTGCTTCTGGAAATTTCTGCAACAGATGGTGATGAGGGATCGAATGGTGATGTCCTGTATTATCTGAGCAGTGAATCTCAGGGTGTGTTTCACATTGATGAGAGGGGAAAGATTCGCACTGTCATGTCTTTGGACCGGGAGCGACAGTCCAGCTACACCTTCCTGGTTCGAGGTGTTGACTCAGCTCCCGCAGAACCCAGGAGCTGCACGGCTCGGGTTGAAGTCAATGTGAGGGACGTAAATGACCATTCTCCACATTTTGTCATTGACCCCCTCATTGTAAACATCTCCAAACACACACCTGTCAATCATCTTGTAGCCACCATGAAGGCAGACGACAAAGACTTTGGTGCCAATGCGTCCATATTCTACCGCTTCCTGACAGCAGTTTCTGGGTTCACCATCAATTCCTTCACCGGGGAAATTCGCCTGTTGTCACCGCTGTCTACGCTGAGTCAGAGCGAACGGACACTGTTTGTGGTCGCAACAGACCAGGGCTCCCCAGCTCTCTCCTCCACTGGCGTCATCATCATCCACCTGAGGGAGCAGCAACACCGTGGCCTGCGCTTCCGCCGCAGCATCAGCAATGTACCTTTGGCAGAGAACGCTGCAACCGGTACGTGCACAACTGTGCTCACACTCACTCCCTCACACTCGCTCACAGGAGCGGCATGGTGGCTCAGTGGTTAGCACTGCAGCCTCACAGGCCAGGGACCTGGGTTCAATTCCAACCTCGAGCGATTGTCTGTGTGGAGTTTGCTCATTCTCCCTGTGTCTGTGTGGGTTTCCTACGGGCGCTCCGGTTTCCTCCCACAGTCCAAAGGTGTGCAGGTTAGGTGGATTGGCCATGCTAAATAGCTTGTAGTGTTCAGGGGTGTGTGGGTTATAGGGGGATGGGTCTGGGTGGGATGCTCCAAGGGGCGGTGTGGACTCATTGGGCTGAAGGGCCTGCTTCCACACTGTTGGGATTCTAATCTAATCACTCACTGACACACACACGTATATGAACATGTGAAATTAAAGCCGGAGTAGTAATAAAGCTCCACATTCCCATTTCTCCCTCAATTCTTGGCCTAAACAGAATCAATACACTTCAACCTGAGAAATGTTCTGTAATCAGGACTTGTGACTTCCAAAGACTGGTGACCATCTGAGGGGAAAAATTTGCCCTAAGCTCAGTACTGAAAGGATGACGCCTCATTTAACAACAGTGCCCCTGATTCTGGACTGATCCACAAGAGGAACCATCCTTTCTACATCCATCTTGTTTGGACTGTTGTTGAAATTCACAGTTTCCAACAACTCATTATGGGATGTTTCCTTAAGGTGTAATATTGATATAAAGAAACAAACAAAGAGAATGCTGGAGAAACTCAGTGAGTCTAGCAGTGACTGTGATGAGAGAGACCATAAGAACATATGAACAAGGAAGAGGAGGAGGCCATTCAGCCCCTCCAGCCTCCTCCACCATTTACTACAATCATGAGTTCATCTTGACCTCAACTCCATTTTCCTAAGCACTCCTTGTAACCCTTCAGCTTGTTACTAATTAAAAATGTCTGTCTCCTCCTGAAGCATTCACTACCCTCTGAGAGAAATAATTCCTCATCGTCTCAGTTTTAAACATACCACCCTCTTGTCCTAAACTATGATTGAGATGGTGGTAGATTTCCCCACATCTTTTCTGTGTCTAAGGGAAACAGATTGAAGCTTCAGGCCTGGTATGGCTGTTTTCAGAAAACCCCCTGCTTCTGGCCTTTACCTGTCACAGGATCCCTGCATTGAGACAATATTCACTTCTTATTTTTTATTCATTCATGGGATCATTTACTGCCCATCCCTATTTACCCTTGCTGTGGGCCTGGGGTCACATGTAGGCCAGACCAGGTAAGGTCAGCAGTTTCTTCCCTAAAGGACATTTGTGAACCAGATGGGTTTTTCCTGACAATGATCCACTGTCATCGTTAGACTCTTAATCCAGATATTTACTGAATTTAACTTTCACCACCTGCCCTGGTGGGATTCGAACCCGGGTCCCCAGGATATTACCTGGGTCCCTGCAATAACATTCCAGCGATAATACCACTAGACCATTGCCTCCCCTTTATTTCTCTATGTCCCTCCCCAACTCTAACCTCTGACCTTATTGTTCTTTGTCCCCTTGGGTTCAACCCTGACCTTGTTATCAAGCTGGCTGAGAAAGAGAATGTAGTTATGCCCTGCCGTACTGACCTCCGCCTGACAGAGGCTGAGCACCAACTCTCAAACACTTCTTTCCAACTCCCCTGCACCATGACCCTACCATTGAATATCAAACTGGAGTTTCCAAGAGTGTCACTGACCTCATCTCCTCTGGACATCTCCCCTCCACAGCTTCCAACTTGATAGTCTCCCAACCCCACTCAGCCCACTTCTACCTCCTTTCCAAAACATACAAACAAGCCAGCCCTGGAAGACCCAATGTTTAAGCTGATTCCTGCAACACCGCCACCCCTGATCTCCTTGACTCAATATTCTGTCCGCCATTGTTCACTATTTCACCAATTACATTCGAGATTCTTCACAGGAACAAAAACAGAAGTTGCTGGAAAAGCTCAGTTGGGTTTGGCAGCATCTGAGAAGTAAAATTAACATTAACATTTCAGGTCCGGTAACCCTTCCTCAGAACTGCTGCCAGACCTGCTGAGCTTTTTCAGCAACTTCTATTTTTGCTCCTGATTTACAGCATCTGTGGGTCTTTTGGTTTTTATTCATGATTCTACCAATGCTTTATGTCATTTCCACAATTTCCAGTTTTCTGAACAGAGTTGCCTTCTCCTCCTGGATGGACAATCCCTCTCCACATCCATCCCCCATCAAAATGGTCTGAAGCCCCTTCAATCCTTCTTTGAAAAGAGGCCTGCACAGTGTCTGATCTGATCTCCTCTGATTAAAAACATGTCTGTCTTAGCCATTCATCTGGATTGAATTCCATTTGCCATTGACAGGTCAGATGAGGACCTGCCTGGTTATATCCTCTTGTAATCTAAAGCTTTCCTCCTCATTATTTTCCAAATCACCAATTCATATATCATTTGCGGATGACTGATTATCCTTCCCATATCTATTTATAAACCATCAAAATGAACCACATGCTGCCAGAGCTTCAGCACTGACCCCTGTGGGACCCTACGAGACACGGTTCCAGATGGAAAATCACCCTTCAACCAGGAGGCCATAAAACCATTATGGACGGTCCTTTGAGTATAGGAGTTGGAACGTTATGTTGAGGTTGTACAGGACACTGGTGAGGCCTCTTCTGGAACACTGTGTGCTGTTGTAGTCATTCTGTTATAGGAAGGATATATTAAGTTGGAGAGGGGTCAGTAAAGATTTCCCAGGATGTTGCTGGGAATGTTTGAGTGAAAAGGAGAGGCTGAATGGGCTGGGACTTTATTCACTGCTGCATATAAAGTTGAGAGGTAACTTTATAAAGGTTTAGAAAATCATGAGCTGTATAGGTGGGGTGAATGGTTGGTATCTTTTCCCTAGATGAGGGAGCTGAAGAATAGGGGTGTACTTTTAAGGTGAGAGGAGAGAGATTTCAAAAAGACGTGAGGAGCAACTTTTTTACGCAGAGAACGGTTTGTGCATGGACTGAACTTTTAGAAAGTGGTGGAAGCGGGTACAGTTACAATGTTTAAGAGACATTTGAATAAATGAGAAAGGTATGAAGGGATATGGGCCAGTTCCGGGCAGTTGGGACTAGTTAGTTAAACTGAAGGGTCTGTTTCCATGCTGTACGACTCTAAGACTCTAATGATAGAGTTATAGAGTCATACAGCATGGAAACAGGCCCTTCGGCCCAGGCCATCCACGTTAACCAGACATTCCAATCCTTCGTAGTCCATTTGCCAGCATTTGGCCCTATCCCTCTAAATCCTTCCTCGTCATATACCTAACCAGATGCCTTGTGAATGTTGTAACTGTACCAGCCTCTACCATTTCACTGGCAGCTCGTTCCATATACGCATCATCCACTGCATGAAAATGTTGCCCCTGAGGTCCCTTTTAAATCTTTGCCCTCTCACCTTAAACCTATGCCTCTCTAGTTTTGGATTCCCCTTGTCTAGGAAAAAAACCTTGGCTATTCACCCTATCCATGCCCCTCATGATTTTATAAACCTTTGTAAGGTCACCCGTCAACCTCCAACACTGCAGGGATAACGTTAAGGGCATTTAAACAGTCCTTGGATAAGCATATGGATAATGATGGGATAGTGTAGGGGGATGGGCTTAGATTAGTTCACAGGTCGGCACAACATCGAGGGCCGAAGGGCCTGTTCTGCGCTGTATTGTTCTATGTTCTATATATGATATAAGCCTCAGTCTATTCAGCCTCTCCATATAACTTAAACCCTCCAGACCTGACAATATGCTTGTAAATTTGTTCTGCACTCTCTCCAAATTTAACAACATCTTTCCTTTAGAAGGCAACCAGAATTGTGTGGAGTATTTGTATGAAGACATTGGCTTCACCAATATCCTATACATCCACAATGTCCTAGTTCTGTTCTATCTGATTCCAGCTTCTCAAACTACAGGGTGAATTCAAATCATGGTCACTGCCCCCAAGGGATCCTTCATCTTAAACTGTGTAATCATGTCGGCCTCGTTACACCTCACCAAATCCAAAATTACCTATTCCCTCGTGGTTTCTACCACAAGCTGCTCCAACAAAAACCGCCTCATAGACATTCCGCAAATTCCCTGATTTTCCTTATCTCCCTGCATTTGAAGTCCCCCATGATTATTATAACAGTGCCTTTCTAACGTGCCTTTTCTATCTCCTGATTTATTTTCTGCACCTCATCCAAACTCCTGCAAGGGGGCCTGTATATAACTCCCATCGGGGTCCTTTTCCCCTTGTGGTTCCTCAACTCTACCCATACAGATTCTATACTTTCTGTCTCTGTATTGCTTCATGGTATTGATTTAGTTTCATTTCCTTCCCCATCTGCCCATCAGCCTGCCCTTCTGATAGGCTGTGTACTCTTGAATGTTTAGTTCCCAGCCCTGATCCCCTTGCAGCCACATCTCTGTGATACTCACAATACTGTACCTGCCAATTTCAATCTGCAAAACAAGCTCATTTAATTTGTTTTGTACACTGCATACATTTAATGACAACATCCTGAGTCCTGCATTGACTGATGCTTTCTCAGAGTTGTCCCCCCGCCTGCTGTGATTTGAAGTTAGATTCCTGACCCTTTCCATACTTTCTACCCTATTACATGTTCTGGAAAAGGTCAAAAGTCACATGACACCAGGTTACAGTTGAACAAGTTTGTTTGAAATCACAAACTTTCAAACGGCGGCTCCTTCATCAGGATTCTGTTCCCTCAAAATTGCTTCCAATAGTTTCCTCACCATTTAAGTTAGACTGACTGGAGTTATGAGCCAGACCATACCCCATCAAACTATCAAGAAGATAATCTAGACCCTAACTTGTTCTTATTTTAAAGGTAAATGTAAGGTGTTGCACTCCAAAGTGAAAGCAAACCACACTTTATTCATCCACTATATTTAAGATACAACATATGAAAGAAGGACCAAAAGAACTGCACATGCTGTAAATCAGGAACAAAAAGAAAGTTGCTAGAAAGGCTCAGCAGGTCTGGCAAAGTTAATGTTTTGGGGCCGGTGAGGTTGGGTTCAGAGGAAGGGTCACCGGACCCGAAATGTTAACTCTGTTTTCTCCTCCACAGATGCTGCCAGACCTGCAAGAAGGAATGGGAATAAGAACTATATTTCAAAACTTGGCAAAGCAACAGACATAATAACTATTACTAATCTCTTTACTCAGAGAGTAGTAAGGGTGTGGGATGCCCTGCCTGCAACAATAGAAGACTCGCCAAGTTTAAGGGCATTTAAATGGCCATTGGATAAACATATGGATGATAATGGAATGGTGTAGGTTAGATGGGCTTCAGTTTGGTTTCACAGGTCGGTGCAACATTGAGGGCCGAAGGGCCTGTACTGCGCTGTAATGTTCTATGTTCTATGTTCTAATCTACTGTTCCAATACAGCAACATCCCAAAAATGCACCCTTTGCCAAAAGGCAAATTCAGAAAACAGATTATCTCACATGCAGTTCGCTAATCCAGGAGTAATGAACATCAAAGACAATTCTGAGAGAGGGAGAGAGAGAACTCCCGCTTTCAGCTGTAGCAAAGAGAGATGTGGCATCATTTCACAACCTCAGCTGCTTCTGCTAAAAGGCTAAACTAAAAATCCTGATTCTGATGGAGTTTGACCACATCCCTTTTGATTTGATTTGATTGATTTATTGTCACGTGTACCAAAGTCCAGCAAAAAGCTTTATTTACGAGTGGTACAGGCAGATCACAGCAAGCAAAGGATGTACAGATCACAAACAGCAAAGAGACATACAGGTTACATTGCAGGTTACATTACTTGAGGCTAGTGCCCATTCAATAGTCTGATAACGCTGGGAAAGAACCTGTTGGTTCATGTCGTCAAACTTCTGTACTTTCTGCCTGATTTAAAAGGTTATAGGAGAGCATTACTGGGGAGCGATGGGTCTTTGATGATGTCAGCCACCTTTCCGCAGCTGTGAGCCAGTAAATGGAGCCCATGGATGAAAGATTGGCTTCTGTGATGGTCTGGGCAGTGCACACAACCTTCTGCAATTTCTTACGGGCCTGGGCAGAGCATTTTGCGTATCAGGCCGTTATGCACCCGGACAGTATGCTTTCAGGGTGGCATCTGCAGAAGTTGGTGAGGTCCTTATGGACATGCCAAATTTCCTAAGCCACCTGAGGAAGAAGAGGCATTGTGCCACCTTGTTTGTTGCATCTCCGTGGGAAGTCCAAGACAGGTCATCAGTTATTGTCACTCTGAGGAGCTTGATGCTCTTCACTCTCCCAACCTCAGCTCTGTTGATGTAGATGGGAGTACATTCTTCTCCCTTCTTTCTGAAGTCAATGATGAGCTCTTTAGTTTTGCCAGTGTTGAGAGAGAGATTGTTTTCAGTGCTCCAGGTCACCAAGCCCTCTATCTCCCTTCTGTATTTTGACTTGTCATTGTTAGATATCCATCCCATGCATTGGTGTCATCAGTGAACTAGTAGATGGCCTTCATTCAGAATTTGGCAGCGGTAGGGGGGTGGGGGTGGGGGGTGCGGTTGCTACTATTGTTCCCAAGCTGTTTACTCTGGTGGTTCTGGTGGACTGCTCACTACCTCTGGCTTACAACCCCTCTCCAAAAAAACCCAGGACATAATAACCATTTAAAGCCACAGCACCATTGCACTGGCCTGTGGTTTCTGGTTAATCCCTGCTCCCTTCTGGAATAACTGTACCACATTGACTGCCCTCCAGCACCTCTCCTGTGGCCAGTGAGGAAGTGAAAATTATTTCCAGTGCCCCTCCTATTTCCTCCCTTGTCTCACTCAACACCTGGGGATATCTTTCATCGGATCCTGGAGATTTATTTACTTTAAGCCTGCCAGGCCACTCTGAACCTCCTCTCTGTCTATGCTAATTTCTTTAATTGTATCACAGACCTTCTCCCTGAGCTTTATACCAGGTTATCCCTCTTACTGGTGAACACTAACTCAATGTATTCAGTTAGAACCCTCCCTATATCCTCTGGTTTCATGCACAAATTACCACTGCAGCCCTTAATGGGCCCCACTCGCTCCCTCATTAATCTTTTATCCTTCATGTACCTATGAGCCAATCTAGGATTTTCCTTCATTTCACCCATCAGCATCCTTTCATGTCGCCTTTTTAACTCCTGTACTCTCTCTTTAAGTTCTTGTACATTTGATATTCCTCTAGGGCTCCTGCAGTTCTGACCCCTCGATATCTGTCCCTTTTTTCTCTCGGCCCAGTGCTGTCTGTCCCTGAGTTTCCAGGATTTGCTGCATGTGTTGGTCCCATC